>NC_062549.1:305000-419169 GCF_016906955.1 Phacochoerus africanus | reverse complement strand
GGCCAGGTCTGGTTGGGCTCGAACAGGATGAGCAGGGTGGGCTCGTAGTAGCCGTGCAGGAACTGCAGGTCCACGATGTTGAGCAGCTTCTCGTCCAGGGCCCGCACGTCGATGATGTAGCTGGGCAGGAAGCTGGACCTCTGCCTGGGGTGGGGGGGGGCTTCAGCGGGGGTGGGGGGACTGGGCGCGGCCCCCCTCCACGGCCCCCCGCACTCACCCTTCTCCCACGAGCCCCTCGTGCTCCTCGGCCAGGCTCTCCCGGCGGAAGGGCAGGACCACCAGCCGCGTGCCGTAGATGAGCATGGCCGCGCAGCGCCCGTCGGGGTCCACCCGCACCCGCGGCGTGTGCACGTTCTGCACGAAGCCGTCCTGGGGGCAGAGGGACATGAGGCTGGCCCGGGGCAGGTGCCCATGGCAGGCGGGGGAGGGGTACGGCAGGGAGGCCTACCCTCAGCTCAGGCTCCTCAAAGTAGTGCAGGGACAGGGTCTTCAGGTCGTGGGTGCCCGGGTCGTACTCCACCACCGACAGCTGGCGGGGGGGCGGCAGGTCAGAACCAAGGCCACCACTCACGGGGGGCGGGGGGGGCCCGCCCAGCCTCCCGCACCCACTCCCACCTTGGCGTCCTTGAAGCTCAGGAGCAGGGCATCCCGCTTGGCGCCTGCCAGCTGCACGCTGGCCATGGACATGACGTTGCCGAAGAAGGAGAAGGAAGCCACCAGCTCCAGCTTTTCGCGGTGCTCCCGGTGGGCCTTCCCCTCTGGGGGAAAGCCAGTGGCTATAGGTCTGGGCCCCGCGCCCCCGCCCAGGCTCCCCCACCCGCCCCACTCGCTCACCTGTGCTCCTGTCATTCTTGGTCGGGGCCTGGAGGAGGGAGGGGGAGAGAGGGCAGTGAGGGGCCAAAGGGCTCCTGCTGGCCCACCTCCCTCAGAGACAACAGAGAAAGCCCGCCTGTGGCCGGCCCTCCCCAAGGAGCTCCCCCCCAGACCCTCCCTGCAGTGAGGAGCAAGGGACCAGGCACTTCTGTGGACAGCCGTGCACACGAACTCATGCTCACGCTTCAGGAAGCTGCCCATGGCTTCGCCAGTGGCCACCCTGACACTGGGGCACTCAGGGTCAGAGGCGGGCCGCCCATTATAAAAGTGGACCTGCGGCCTGAGCAGGGCCGCCACCGGCTGCCCAGGACGCATGACTGCCATGAAGAAGGAACCCCCTCTCTGCTGACCTGCAGGCCACCGCCCTGAGCCTTATCTGGGCACGATGCAGCATGACCCCAACACAGGGCCGGCCCCGGGCTATGCCTCATGCTACCAGGTACCTTCCCCAGGGCAGGAGGCTGTGTCTCTAGGTAAGCCTGGTGACCATCCCACAACCAAGCTGTCATTCCGGGAACACAAACTCAGTTCACCCAAGAACATCTATCACTACAGTTTACTCTGCCATCAAAATTAAGGGAAAGAGACAAATACCATACATATCACTTACATCTGCCCTCTAATGTATGGCACAAATGAGCCTATCTACAGAACAGAAACAAAATCATGACCTCGGACAACAAACTTGTTGCCAAGGGGAAGGGGGAGGAAGTGGACGGACTGCGAGTCTGGGGTTAGTGGATACAAACGACTGCATTTGGAGTGGATAAGCAATGAGATCCTGCTGTGTAGCCCAGGGAACTCTAATCGCTTGCGATGGAACATGATGGAGAATGGTGTGAGAAAAAGAATATTTATATGTATATCTGGGCCACTTCGCTGTACAGCAGAAATTCACAGGACATTTTAAACCAATTATCATAAAAAAATCTCTTAAAAATTGAGGAGAGGAATTCCTGTCGTGGCACAGTGGTTAACGAATCCGACTAGGAACCATGAGGTTTCGCGTTCGGTCCCCACCCTTGCTCAGTGGGTTAATGATCCAGCGTTGCCGTGAGCTGTGGTTGTAGGTTGCAGACGGCTCGGATCCCGCGTTGCTGTGGCTCTGGCGTAGGCCAGCGGCTACAGCTCCGATTCGACCCCTAGCCTGGGAACCTCCATATGCCGCGAGAGCGGCCCAAAGAAATAGCAAAAAGCCAAAAAGCCAAAAAAAAACAATTTTTTGAGAAAAATCATACATTGTTTTCAGTGGGTATAAAAAGCATTTGCGGAGTTCCCACTGTGGCGCAATGGGACCGGTGGCGTCTTGGACGCGCTGGGATGCAGGTTCAATCCCCAGCCTGGCACAGCTGGTTAAGGATCCTACGTTGCTGCTGCTGCGGCTCAGTTCGCAACAACGGCTCAGATCGGATCCCTGGCCTGAGAAGTCCATATGTCACAGGGCAGCCAAAAAAGAAAAAGAAAAAGCATTCGAAAAAATTTAGATCCATTCTTGACAGACGTTCTTACTGACCCAAGAGTACAACTCCCTTAGTCAAATGCATCCCTCCCCGTGCGGCGCCCTCCCCGATGGTGCGATGGTGCGAGACGCCCGTCTGCCATCTTCTCAGAAGGCTAGGTTTCCAACCAAAGTCCTTTTTCTTTGCCCCAACAATTCATGTCCGGATTCACTGGCCTGTCCTGCGGCGAGCAGAGTGAACTTGAGTTCCACATCGTGTTAGCACAGCAATACGTAGATTTTTTCAGTTTTTAAGGCTGCTCCTACAAGCATGTGAGAGTTCAGGGCCTGGACGGAATCCAAGCCACAGCTCTTACTTACACCACAGCTGCGGCAACACAGTCGCCTCTAACCCACTGTGCCAGGCAGGAGATCCAACCCACACCTCTGCAGTGACCCAAGCCCCTGTCCTCGATTCTGAACCCACTGTGCCACAGCAGGAACTCCAGTAGTACACACATTTAACACCAAAACAAACACGCATGTTCTGAGTTAGGGGCCCAGGAAGGCCAGCCTCCTTCGCGGTCTGCCCAATGCGTCAGCCCCTACTCGGAACCCCCAGCACTCAGTGACTCCTCCCCGCTTGTGGACAGCAACCCGGGCAGCAGGCCTTCCCACCCCAGCCCGACTTCACATGCCATCGACACCCTCGACCGCTTTTGGCAAAGCACAGGAGTTCCTTCTGCCAGAAACATCTTCGCCAGCATCCCTGTGTCTGGCTCTTATCCCCCTTCAGAAGAGATGAGAAGCTGCCTCCTGCAAGAAGGCCCATTGGACCAAACCTCACACCTCCAGCAACCAAAACACCCGTGTATTTCCTCTACCCAGAGGCTCATCACACTTTACCGAACTCCTGCCAACAGCCTGTCCCCTCCCTAGACCCAGCCACGCTCCTTTTCCCCGACAACCTCCTACTCTGCCTAAAGGAGGCTCCTGTGATCAGTCAACTGGAAACACGCGGCCCTTCCTCCTCGCCTGCACCTTCTGCACGGCCTGCGGTGCGTCTACACGTGTGCTCAATCAGTGCGTGTCCTCCCGCCCCGTTTTTGCAGGTTGTGTTCACCACTCTACCGTTACCACCCAGCACACAGTAGGTGTTCATATGATTTGCTGAAACAGCAAAAGAGCAAATAAGTTGCCCAGGGCAGGCCGCCAAGCCCACCAGGAGGAGGGGAAGGCGGAGCAACGGAGCGGCGAAGAGAACCACCACCCAGGGGCCGTGGGGGACGGGCACCCTCGTCGCGCGGCTGCAGCGGGCGGGCCTACCTCGGCGTCGCGGTTCAGGCGGTACACGTACAGCTGCGAGGTCCCGGCCACCACGAGGTTGCGCTCGCTGTTGTTAAAGAAGTTGCAGTACATCGAGAACTCGAGGCCGGTGGGCGGGTGCGCCTGTTTGTACACGGCGTACATGGCGCCGAGCCCGGGCTGCACAGGCCGGAAGGCGACAGAAACTGCGGAGCCACCGCGCGCCCGCCGCCGCCCGCCGCCGCCCGCCGCCGCCCGCCGCCGCCCGCCGCCGCCGCCGCCGCCGCCGCCGCCCGCAGTTGGAGCCCGCTGGCGGGGGGCCGGTCCCGCGCGAACACCGCTCGGCCGGGCCCGGAAGCCGCGCGCTCGGGTTCCGGGCGCCTGCGCCTGCGCCTGCGCAGCGGCGGCCGTGGGGGCGACAGCGGCCCCTGGTGGCCGGGGCGGCCGCGAGGCTTCGCTCGTAGGCTGAGCGTCCAGAGCCCCGCAACCCCGACCTCGCTCCACCTCCAGGGTCCCTCCGCGGGGGAACGGGAACGGAGAAGCGGGTTGGAAGCCGGAAAGGGACTGGGGCGCCTCAGGGCCGGCTGGCCGGGGCCGTTCCCGCCCCAGAACCCCGGAGCGGGGTCGCCGTGGAGGAGGGTCTCGCTCGGAGGAAGAGGCGAGGTCTTTACGGCACCACGTCCCAGTGGGTGTGCGAGGCGCCCTTCCAGGTGCCAGCGCCGGACTCAGCTAGAGGACCCCGGCAGTGTGGTAGAGGTCCGACACGCCCCGGGTCGGGAAAGATGCCATGCTGGGCCCCTGATTAGAGTTCCCTCCCTCCGCAAAGCGACCCGCCACCACCACCACCAACACAGGCCCGAGGACAGCCGTCACCTGTTGTCCTTGGCCCTGCGGCCCCTGTAGGAGCCCCTCCCCTGGGAGAGCGCTTTTCCCCCGGTCTTGCTCGCTGCTCCTTCCCCAGGCCTGGCCCAGTTGCCCTCTCCAAGGACCCCGGAACCAGCACCCCCCACAGCTAACCAGACTTCCTTACTGGGCCTAGGTAACAATGGCCAGGTCTGGGATTTAGAAACGGAATCTTAAGAAATAAAACAAGAGGGGTTCTCCTGTGGTCCAGCGGGTTAAGTGTCACGGTGGCATTGTCCTGGGTTGATGGTGTGGCGGTGCAGCTTCAGTCCTTGGCCTGGGAACTTACGCATGGGGTATGCACAGCCAAAAAAGGAAGGAGGAAAGGAAGGACGGAAGGGAAAAGAAAGAGAAAGAAGAAAAAGAGAGAGAGAGAAAGAAAGAGAGAAAGAAAGAAAGAAAAGAAAGAAGGGGAGAAGAAAAGAAAGAGAAGAAGAAAAAAAGAGAGAGAGAGAGAGAAAGAAAGAAAGAAAGAAAGAAAGAAAGAAAGAAAGAAAAAGAAAGAAAGAAAAGGAGGAAGGAAAGGAGGAAGGAAGAAAGAAGAAAACAGCTCAGTGGTAACAAACCTGACTAGTATCCACGAGGACACAGGTTTGATCCCTGGCCCTGTTCAGTAGGTTGAGGATCCAGCATTGCTGTGAACTGTGGTGTAGCCTGGACCCTAGCACCTAGCACAGGAACCTCCACATGCTGCAGATGCGGCCCTAAAAAGAAAAAAAAAAGAGAGAGAGGAGTTCCCTTCATGGCTCAGTGGTTAACAAACCCAACTAGGATCCATGAGGATATGGGTTCCATCCCAGGCCTTGCTCAGTGGGTTAAGGATCCGGCAGCTCTAGCTCCAGCTTGTCCCAGCCTGGGAACTTCCATATGCCCAAGGTGCAGCCCTTAAGGAAAAAAAAAAAAAAGAAAAGAAAGAAAGATAGTCACACCTAAGAATAGGCCATAGAAATATGTTTCTGTTGCATCCAAATCTGCCGCTTACTCAAGTCAGCAATATGGCTTTACATCTGGACCCTTGAGCAGCAGACAAAGGAATCACTTGGATGCCCAAACAGGTGTGTGACCCCTGAGCCACACCAAACCCCTTTAAAAGTCATAACAGGAGTTCCCACTGTGGCATGGTGGGTTAAGAATCCAACTGCAGTGAGCCACTGTGGAAGCACAGGTTCTGTCACAGCCAGCACAGTGGCTTCTAGGATCCGGTGCTGCCACACCCATGGTGTAGGTCGAAGCTGTGACTCAACTTTGATCCCTGGGCCAGGAACTCTCATACGAAGCCGTAAAAAACAAACGAGCCAAACAAAACGCAACTATAGCCAGAACCACCGTGAGGCTGTGATAGGGAGTTCAGCAGATCAGCAGGGGCAGTGGCAGAGCTGAGCTGTGGCCAGGACACTAAGTCCCCACATCCAAGTCAGCTGGGCACATTCAGGGCATCTGAGATGAAAGAACATCAGTGACTATGGAACCCTCAGTCTCAAGCTGGCACGAGCGAGAGTCTCTCTGTGCCCAGAGCCAGAGATGCCGAAGGAGGGAAGGGGGTAGTGGGCCAGATGCAGCTCCATCCACACCAGAGAGGAGAAGGGGGGCATGGGGCAAGGAGGGCTGGCGGTGGGGTGGCGGCTATGGTCCTGCCTGGTGGGTCTGCTTCCTCAATGCGAAAGGATGCTGTCAGCAGAAGTGACAGCTAGAAGTTGCTGGAGAGGGACCATGATGGGCGGGAAGACAGCCCAAGACTGGGGTGGAGACGGGGCTGCCACGCTCAGAAGCCCTTGCCCTCCGAAAACTCCCTGAGCCCCGCAGCTCGGGTTCCATGGCTAGTGGGCACTACCTCCCAGGCCACATGCTTGATGTCATCCCGGGCCGGCGCTGTGCTGGGCTCTGGTGGTTTTCCGCATCTCTTTCATGCCGCGCCCTGTGCAGTATTGCGGACTGGGTCTAGGAGTGGTCGTTTCCAGACTTCTCCTGTAGAGTTGGTAAGGTTCTTGAGGAATCCATGGCTCACGGAGAAGCTGGGGCATCTGGCCACCTGTGTCAGGCCAGGAGCTCTTGGACATGGTCCTTCAGGCCCATTTGCCTCCAGTTCCTGGCAGGTAGCAGCTACCTCCTCCAGCACAAGTGGACTCAGTGGAGCATAAGGGACTTCCACTCTCCTGCTCTTGTGCCTGTGGTACTGAGTCAACAACAGACTAAATCTTTTTTCTTTCTTTCTTTTTCTTTTTTTGTCTTTTTACCATTTCTTGGGCCGCTCTTGCAGCATATGGAGGTTCCCAGGCTAGGGGTCGAATCGGAGCTATAGCCTCCAGTGTACGCCAGAGCCACAGCAACGCTGGATCCGAGCCGCGTCTGCAACCTACACCACAGCTCACGGCAACGCCAGATCGTTAACCCACTGAGCAACGGCAGGGATCGAACCCTCAACCTCCTGGTTCCTAGTCGGATTCGTTAACCACTGCGCCATGACGGAACTCCTCTTTCTTTTTTTTTAATCTCTCCCCAGATCACGTGGAAGTTTCTAGACCAGGGATCAAACTCGTGGCACAGCAGGGACAACACCAGATCTTTAATGTGCTAGGCCACCCGGGAACTCCATAACAGGCTGAATCTCATGTCCCCTGAGCCCTTACTCCTTCTGCCCTTTACTCCTATCTCCTTTGTGCTATCTGGAGAGTGCATCTGATGGCTAGCGCTCTGGCAGCCATTTTGGACCATGATGGCCATTATGGATTGAAATGTGTCCCTCAGAAAGACATGTTGAGGGAGTTCCTATTGTGGCTTAGTGGGTTAAGAACCTGATTCGTTTCCATGAGGATGTGGGTTCAATCCCTGGCCTCACTCAGTGGGTTAAGGATCCAGTGTTGCCGCAAGCTGCAGTGTAGGTCACAGATGCAGCTCTGATCTGGCATTGCTGTGGCTGTGGTGTGGGCCAGCAGCTCCATTTCGACTCCTAGCCTGGGAACCTCCATGTGCCGCCACAGGCGTGGCCCTAAAAAGACCATATATATATGCATATATATATGTTGACTACCTAACCCACAGTACCTCAGAAAGTGACTTTATTTGAAAATAGGACTGTTACAGATGGCATTAGTTGAGATGGGGTCGTGCTGGAGTAGGGGAGCCAGCAACCCAGTGTGGCTGATGCCCTCATGAAAAGAGACAGACACTAGTGAGAAGATGTGTGAAGACAGAGGCCGAGACTGGGGTTTTGCTGCCACAAGCCAAAGGACACCCACGGCCACCAGAAGCCAGGAAAGCCTCATGGAACAGATTCTTCCCTGAAGACTTCAGGGAGGCGCACCGCCTGCTGACGCCCTGATTTCAGAGCTCTGCCTCCACAGCTGTGAGAAGATAAACGTGTGTGGTCTCAGGCACCCAGTTTGCGGTGGGCTGTACTACAACCCCGGGAAACGTCCACGGGAGGTCTCCGAGGATGGCTACTTCCACTGCGGACCTGGGGCCGCCAGGGGAGGCCGGAGCCCCCGACCACAGGCTGGCTCGCACCCTAGTCCTCTCTCTCCAGGCCCACTTTCCAGGAGAGAGAAATAAACCCTCATCCGTGTAAAGCACTGCTGGCTGTTTTCGTGTTTCCGGCTCTAAGTCAGCAAGTTCGAGTCCTGACTGCACACCAGGGCCTACCTGCTGCCCACAGACCCTGGCCAGCGCCCGTGTGGCCGCTTCCCACACAGGGGCTCCACCTGACAGACGCAAGGACTGGGGCTGGCTGCCTGGAGGCCCCTGAGCGCAGCTGCCCCGGCTCCTGGTCAGGCCCCAGGCGCTGCTCGGGGGAGAGAGCGCCCGCACCCCCGGCCGACCTTCCTGGGTGGGAGACCTTTCCCTCCCTGGGAGGAAAGCAGGCTGGGCACCAGGAACAAGGATGTCTTTATTGAAGCTGGGTACTAGGGCCTGGGGAGGGAGGCTCACAAAGGCCTGGCGCTGAGCTAGCTCAGGGCCAGGAGCCAGGGTCGAGGGCTTAGAGTGGGGCAGAGGCCATCAGAGGGTGATATTATCCTCATACAGAGACAGCAGCAGCAGGACGGTCCAGCCGCCCAGCAGGCCCGCGTTGTGCAGCAGGAACAGGAGCCAGGGCCGCCTGTCCCGCACGTTCAGCATGGCCGGGAGCTGAGGAGGAGGCGGTGGGCCCTCGGTCAGAGTCCGGCTCAGAGCTCCTGCTCAGCTCCCACCCAGGGCAGTCCCCCTCCGGGCCTCGGCTCTGACCATGTCACAGAGCGCCACGTAGAGAAAGAGGCCTGTGGCTACTGCCAGGATCCAGGTCTCGCCGTCTTCGCCGACGCCGGCTGCGAGCGCCACGTAGAGGCCGATGAAGGCCGTGAGCCCAGATGCCAAGTTCAGCAGCATCGCGCGGCGCACCGACAGCCCCGCGTGCAGCAGGGCCGCGAAGTCCCCTGGGGCGGAAGGGGCGGGGTCAGGCCGGGAGCCCCGCCCAGTCCCGGAAGGCCCCGCCCTGCCCGGTAGTCCCTCCCAACTGCCCCGCCCTCGACCCACAGGAACCCTGCGAAGCTCACCCAGCTCGTGCGGCACCTCGTGGCAGAAGACGGCCAGAGAGGTAGCCAGCCCCGTCTTCCAGGAGGACAGGAAGGCGGCGCCCACGGCCAGACCATCAGCGAAGTTGTGCACGGCGTCGCCCAGCGTGATCACGTAGGGCAGCAGTCTCAGCTCTGGGGGCGGCAGGCGTGGATGGGCATCCGCCTGGTCCTGCACCTCGGTGCCCGCCCCCACCAGGGCCTCTCCCACACCCCCGACCCCCCACCGCGCCCCTGCCACTGGCCCTCGCCTGCACTGCGCACCAAACCCCTGGCCCCCAGCGCTCCCGCGGCCTCCCTCAGGGCTCACCCGAGCGCAGTCTCCGGGGCTCCGGGTTCAGCAGCTCCGGGCTCTCTTCTGCCACCTAGGGATGGGGCGTCCGTATAGATGAGCCGCTAGGCAGGGAGGTGAGGCGGGGCACGCCAGCCTAGGTCCCAGGATCAGGCCCAGCAGAAGCCTTAGAGTGGGAGCTGGGAGTGCAGGCAGGGCTCGGCGCCGGGTAGGGGCATAAGGGCAGGGCCAGCTCACCAGGTCTGCGCGGGAGCCCTCGTGCTGCTTGGGCGGCCGGAGATCACTGGCCGCTAGTTGCATGGACACGCCGTGGCTATGGCCACTGTGGCTGTGGCCGTGGCTGCAGGGCCTGTCCTTTGGGTCCTGTGGGGACAATGGCTCAGGGTCCACCGTGCCTCCCCCACCCCTCCCCATACCACGTCCAGTTAGTTCCCATACACCTGACCTCTGGGTCTGCTGGCAGCAAGAGGTTGAAAAGGCTCTCGAACAGGAAGAAGGCATAGAGGCCTCCCAGCACAGCCAGGAGGCGCCAGGTGGGCAGCAGGTCGACCTCCCCATCATGTGTGTGCAGCCCCAGCACCTGGGGGGCAGGGGGCACTGGGCCAGTTGCCTCAGGGCCTCCTCCCCCCTCCAGACAAGGAGAGTGGGGTTAGGAGTCAAGGAGGGGCCCCAGGAGGGTGGACCTGGAAGGAAGGCTGGGTGGGGAGTGCCTGGTTGGGGTGGGGAGGAAGGCTGGGGGGGGAGTGCCTGTTGGGGTGGGGAGGAAGGCTGGGTGGGGAGTGCCTGTTGGGGGGGGAGGAAGGCTGGGGGGGGAGTGCCTGGTTGTGGGGGGGGCGGGGGAAGGCTGGGTGGGGAGTGCCTGGTTGGGGTGGGGGGAGGAAGGCTGGGTGGGGAGTGCCTGTTGGGGGGGGGAAGGCTGGGGGGGGAGTGCCTGGTTGGGGTGGGGGGAGGAAGGCTGGGGGGGGAGTGCCTGGTTGGGGGGGAATGGTCCTGGCAGGCTGGGGCCAACCTTAGGCGTCAGGTGCAGGAGAGCATCGCCTGTAAGTGCGCCCACAGCCATGCCCAGGAAGGTCTGGATGACGTAGTGGGTAGCAGCACTGCAGCTGGCACAGGCAAGGAGCAAGAGCCCAAAGATGGAGCAGAGGCAGATGAGCAGTGTGGCCAGTGAGCCGTACAGGTACCCTGGGGGCAGGGCAGGGGCAGTGAGAGCCTCCTTCTCAGCCTCAGCCCCCACCCCTGCCTCCCAGGGAATGGTGTCCAGGTGGGGCCCCAGAAGTGAGCGGGAGCTCACCCAGACCGCAGGTGCTCAGGGGCAGGCCTGGCCTCCACTCAGTCCTCCGGCCTCCAAGCCCCACCTTCTTCCCTTCCAGGCCTCCACACTGACCCTGACCCCCTACTCCAGTGCTGCTCTCCTCTGCCCAGTCCTGGCCCAGCTCTCCCATGCTTCCCAGCCCAGCGGCCACTCCCTGCTCGCTCTGTGGTCCCACCTCCATCTGCCAGGCCCCAGGGCTCGGCCAGGCAGGCACAGCTGGGGAGGTGGGCACTCACTCTCTGACTGGCTGAGCTGGTCCTGGGTGGGGGGCATGGGTTGGGGGCTGCAGGCCCCACTCAGCTGTTGCTGGAGCAGGGCAGGGCTCAGCTGGGCCCAGGCCTCCGGGGTCACCCCAGCCTGCTCAGACAGCCCATACACAGCCATCACGTCTCCGGCACTCAGGCACATCTGCGGGCGTGACAGGACTGGGGGTCAGCGACCTGAGCAGACCCCGGGACCCCATCTCTCTCCAGGACTAGGATGCACAGGTTGCTCACCGTGTCCCACGCGCTGGAGCTGCTGTTGGGGCTGGCAGGGGGCACGGGGCCAGGCTGATTGGCTTCCTTTCCCAGATGACCCTGCTCGCTGTGGTCACCATGGGGCTCGCTCACTCCGCCCACGCCCAGGCGCTGCATCAGGGCTGCCAGCTCTGGCCGAGAGGACAGAATCACAAAGTTTGTGTGGGTCGCAGACCTGCCCTCCCCTGGGGCATGGAGGGGGCAGGGGTGGTGGGCCCTGCTCTGCCTCACCAGCCAGTGTGATGTTGGGAGTCTCGCCACTGTGCTCCCGGAACACAAAGTCCACGAAATACTGAGGGGTCGGCAGGGCACGGAAGCAGGAGCCGCTCCTGACATGATCCAGCAGAGCAGCGAGCACCGGGCCGGGGCTGCCAGGAGCCCCCGCCCTGGCCGCCTCCTCCAGCAGCTGAGGCAGGTCCACACAGGCCTGGGGAGGAGCTGGGGCTCAGCCTCAACGGGCAGTGTGGCCTTCCTGACCTCTAGCTCTGCCGTAGCCTTTCGTGTCCCCTGGACACCTCTGACCCAGACCAGCTGCCTCCCAGCACCACCTCTTCCCGCCCACCTAAGGCCTGGGCCCCGCCCCGCCCCGCCCCGCCCCTGGCTCCTCCCCTCCCCTCCCCGGTCCCGCCCCTCCCTGCTACCACAGCCCTTCCCCTTCCCCTTCCTGGCCCAGCTGGTCCAGACTGCCCCCCTTGACACTCCCACCCCAGCGCCTCCCTGTAGCCCCAGGAGCTCTCTGGCGAGGGCCCCTCCTGGGGCTCCTGCAGCCCGGCCCTACTCCGCGGTGAACACCCATTTGTGATTCTCCCAGCCCGGCCTCCCCGCTGTGTCCCCAGGTCTCCCATGGGCCCAGAAAGGCGTTGAGGCCTCACCCCCTAAGCGGTCCCCCCACTGGCTCTCCTGGCCAGGGCCCTCACCCCCTCTGAAGGGGACCAGCTGACAGCCTGGGACTGAATCCTCTGCAGCAACCTGGTCAGACCCAGGGTCAGGGCCTTTGGGCTCTGGAGCTGGGCCAGGAGGTGGTCGGCTCGTGAGGCCCAGAGGCCAGCACGCACGTCTGTGCATGTGCCCTCGGGGTCGCTGAGGTAAAGGGCAGAGGCAGCGCTCAGGCGGGCGATGTGCCTGGGCTCCAGCACTGGGCTGGAGGGGAGTCCTGGCTTCTCAGGCCTGCCCAGGGCCAGGGCGTCGTCCACTGACAGGCACTGTGGGCAGAGGCGGAGATGAGACGGGCGGGCAGGGGCCAGGCGTCTGTGACCCCGGAGCTGGAGCTGCCCCCTTTCCCGGGGGGGGGGCCCACACATGGACCACCACCCTCAGGCTCTGTCACCCTCACACCCCCTCTCACTGCTCCCCACACCCTTCCCCACCCCACCCCAGGGACAGAGGTGCACACACAACACACGGAGGGGTCCCGCCCGCCCAGGGCGGTCTCTTCCCAGACACGCCAGTTTGATCTGGTGAGCATGGGGTGGGGAACCCAGTGCAGCCCCCATCCGGGAAGGCAGGTCCCTCCGAATGCCCAGCAGAGGAGGGTGGGCTCGGGCCAGCCAGGTCAGGGCGCCCGGCCGCCGCTCGGCCCGCCTCCTGGAGTTTACCCAGGGCCCTTTGCTGCCGGGCCTCGGGGCGGGCTGGAGCCGGGGGACCCGTCGGGTGGGGCCTTACCTTTCCACACGGCCCGGTGGCGCAGTGCACACGGGCCGCCAGTGTATTTAACAGGCCTCTCAGCGCCACGCGGTCCAGAACACCTTGGCCTGAGGACAGCAAGGTCAGCAGCCGGGCCGGTTGGGTCGCCGTTGCGGAGGCCAGCAGCACAGGCAGCAGCAGCCCCAGCCGGGCCAGGCCAGCCATGCTGCGGCCCCCGGGGGCTGCGCGCTCTGGGGAGGTGGCGCGCGCCAGGATGGCTGCAGGCTGCGTGGGCTGCCCGGTGCCGCACTGGGGCTGGGCCCGGCCAGGCGCCCTCCGGGCCTTGCCCGCGGGGCCCTGTGATTGGCTGCGGAGGCGTCCTGGGTTAACCATTCCAGCGGCAGATCCTCCCCGCTTGAAGTGGCCGCCCTGGGGGGCGAGGGCTGGGCCCCTCCTGGATGGGCCACCCAGAGCCGCAGGGCAGGGCCGCCACCCCCCACCCCACTCCCCCGAGGGTCTTGGTACGGAAACCCTGCCCAAGGCGCAGTGAGGCCAAGCAAACAAAAACGTCACCCTTTGGAGCAGAGAAAGTTTTACTGCAGGCCATGCCAGGAGACAGGTGGCTTGTGTGCAAAGCCCTGAGTTCCCAGAAGGTTTGGGGCGCCGGGGTCCCGCCCCGGCGGTCAGGGGGTTTCCCGAAGAGGAGGGGCGGCGGGCGCCGGAATAGCAGAGTCGCACACCCTCTGGAGCAGCGCTCAAGCCGTCTCCAGTGCATGGATGAACAGCAGCAGCTTATATAGGGAAAGAACCTAAAACTTACATCGGCGAAGAAGATCAATATCTCATGACTGCTCCAGGGTTACAGTTTAAGTGTAAAAGATAGAAAAAGGCACCTGGATGGGGGAAAGTACGGCATCAACCCATCAAAGAGCAACCAGGCAGGTAGCTAAAGTCACATGTAGGCCGCAAGCAACCTTTGCAAATGCCGCGTGCGTATTGTTATTTCTTCAAAATAAAATGCCTGGTTACTATCTTAACAGTAGCCCTATTTTAGTTTTTATATCATAATAATCTTTGATACGTCCTCTGCCTAAATCAAAACAACAATCATCAGCAATTTCTAAACTGTATTTTATGTTTCACTCTAAATAAACTTTAGCGGAATAATGCGCACCAATGCTATCGAAGATGGTCCTGCAGAAAACAGAAACCCCTTCCAAAAACCATTCTCTCCGGAATAAACAGCGTGGAGCCATACTCTAGAGATGACCAACGGCCAGCAGGTAAGACTAATTCAAGATTTAAATAGAAGGGAATAAATTCTTTTCTTAGGGCAAAAGAACAAACAGTAGACAAGGCACAGTGTAAGCAGGACACAGACCAGTTATTGGAAACAAAGAAAACACAAAGGACTGTATCCCCAGGCATCACGGCTTCTGGTTTCTGGGGGGCCTAGCAAACAGCAAACATGCTGCTTTGCAGCCTTCTTCAGAATCCTCCGGACTTTGTCATCAGGCAGATTCCTTTCTTGAAATTCGGCTCCCAGCAGTGGGGGAGAAGTTTTTAACAGGCAGGATTTGGTTTGAGGGCTGCAGTGCATGTGCGTGCCTGCGAGTGTGTGTGTGCGTATGTGTGTGTGTGCGTGCGCGCACGCGTGTGTGCGGCTTTGTTCTGAGTGGTCAGTGGTGAGGTCACGGTGCTGCTCCAGGACTCTCGGTCTTCAGCCCTAAGGTTGCAGCCAGACTGGGGTCTCCTTCCTTGGCCGGGGCGGGGGCCTTAGCGCCTCGGAGGAGCTCAAGGGCATCAGTCTGTGTGTCCCTTGAGGAGGAACCTGGACCCTGCCCAGGGTGCGTGAGCCCATCTTGACGGTCCCTCCCTTTTCTGCATTCCTTCGCTTCCCTGATTAGCAGCGGCTGGAATCTGCCCTTGGAACTCAGGCCAGGACGGTCTTAGGGGGCTGGATGAAGCCTGTTTCCTACAAACAAGAAGTGGGGGACATGGAATGGGTTTGTGCTCAGGAGGCCCCCGCAGAGTCCTGCTCAGTCTCCCCGCCCCCACCTTGGGAGGCATCTCCGTCTTGAGGAGAACAGGTGTTAGGTAAGTGCAGGAACGGCACTTTGCATCGAGGAGTTAAGTACAAACTCTGCAGGGGTACTCGGTTTGGGGACTCGAATTCAGTCTGGGTGTCGCTACCTGTGACCCTTTCTCTAGGGGCTGCTCCCAAGCCACGGGGCCTGGGACAAAGGTCCCAGGCTGCTGTCCAGGGCCTCCCAGCTCGGGCAGCTTAGATGCCCCAGAGCCTTTGAGCTCTTCCTCCGGTGGGGACGAGGGGCCCTCTCCACTGGGGTCCCTGGATGAGGTCTCCATGCTGGGGTGGGCTGGAGTCTGAGGGGGGCTAAAGTCCTGCTGGGTCCCGCTCTTCCTCCAGGGGAAGTTCCCCAAGAAATGGCTAAACAGGAGCCCAAGCCCCCCCCACCACTCAGTGAGGGGCCGCCAGGCTCCAGGCCTGGCCCTGCCCCTCCCTGCTGGCTTCCACTCTGGCCTTTGAACGCCTAGGCCTTATCTCTGCCTTGTTGGCAGTCTGGGGAAAGGGGCCCCATGGAACACCCTGTTCAGCCTTCAGGGCCGCCTTGCCTTCCACACCTGGCTCCACACAGACCCTTGGCCCTGACCCTGCGGGGTGTGGCTGCAGTGGGGGAGGAGAGGCTCCAGGGAGCTGGGAGCCTAGGCCCTGAGGACTCTGTCCCCATTGTCCTGTGGCATCAGGCTGAGGACAGTGTCCTGGGCTTGGGTTCAGGTGTGGCTGGATGGCCCTGCAGTGTGACATTGGTGGGTCTTAAAGGGATGTTGGGGAAGCGGGGGATGGGAAGAGTTGTCAGGGGTTCAGAGGATTCCTGGACCCCTGGTCCATGAGGAGGTTAAGCCAGAAAGACTTGGCCATCCCCTGCCCCCCCAGCTGTGACATCTGTGGGCCAGACTGCCTGTTTCCTAGCCCATCTTGCCAGGACCTTTGGGCTGGCGAGAGCTGGAGCTGGGGACGAGGCCACCACTTCAGCTCTTCCTCTGCTCAAGGCCCCATTAACTGCTGGGGAAAGGTCTCAGCCCAGCCATTCAGCCGGCCTTGCCAGGTCCCCTGCTGGAGGCCTGACCCATGGCTGGCATGCCCTGAGGCTTCAGAACACCTGTGCTGGCCCACACTTCTCTGCTGATGGCCCCCCACCCTATGCCCTCCTTCCCAGCGCAGAGCAGCTGTGGAGAGCACTGCCGACTCCCCTGCATGTCTGCCTCGCTCCTGCCTGCACACTGCAACTGCTCCTGTCTAAAAACAGACACCCACTGCTGGTGGGAATGTAAGCTGGTACAACCACTATGGAGAGCAGTATGGAGATACCTTAGAAACCCGTACATAGAATGACCATATGACCCAGCAATCCCACTCTTGGGCATATATCTGGACAAAACTTTCCTTAAAAAAGATGCATGCACCCACATGTTCATTGCAGCTCTATTCACAATAGCCAAGACATAGAAACAACCCAGATGTCCATCGACAGATGTTTGGGTTAGGAAGATGTGGTATGTATACACAGTGGAATACTACTCAGCCATAAAAAATGAAATGCCATTTGCAGCAACATGGATGGAACTAGAGACTCTCATAGTGTGAAGTCAGAAAGAAAAAGACGAATACCATATGATCTCACTTCTACCTGGAATTTAATATAAGGCGCAAATGAACCTTTCCACAGAAAAGAAAATCATGGATTTGGAGAATAGACTTGTGGTTGCCAAGGGGGAGGGAGAGGGAGTGGGGTGGTTTGGGAGCTTGGGGTTAATAGACACAAACTATTGCCTTTGGAATGGATGAGCAATGAGATCCTGCTGTGTAGCACTGGGAACTATGTCTAGTCACTTATGATGGAGCCTGATAATGAGAGAAAATAGAATGTGTACACGTGTGTGTAACTGGGTCACCATGCTGTACGGCGGGAAAAAAATTGTGTTGGGGAAATAACTATTAAAAAATAATAATAACAAAAAAATAATAAAAAAAAAAAACAGACGCCCATGTCAGAGTTCCCACTGTGGCTCTGTGAGTTAAGAACCCAACACAGTGTCTGTGAGGATGCGGGTATGATTCCTGGCTCACTCGGTGGGTTAAGGATCCTGCATAGCTGCAAGCTGTGGCATAGATCCCAGACGCGATTCAGATCCCGAGTTGCTGCGGCTGTGGTGCAGGCTGACAGCTGCAGGTCTGATTCACCCCTCGCCCGGGAACCCCCATGTGCCACAGGTGTGGGCTGCCATAAAAGGAAACCAGGACAGACACTTGTGTTCGCAGTGGCGAGTCACAGCGGCCAAAAGCGGGTCAGTGGGTGAATGTGGATAAATACAACGTGGTCTGTCCACACGAGGGGGTACTCCTCAGCTGTGAGAAGGAAATCCTGGAGTTCCTGTTGGGGCTCAGCAGGTTAAGAGCTCCACCAGTATCCATGAGGGTGCAGGTTCGATCCCTGGCCTCACTCAGTGGGTTAAGGATGCTGCATTGCCACGAGCTGTGGTTGCTGATGTGGCTCAGATCTGGCGTGGCTGTGGCTGTGGTGTAGGCCGGCAGCTGGAGCTCCGACTGGACCCCTAGCCTGGGAATTTCCATGTGCCCCGGGTGCAGTTCTAAAAAGCAAAAAGAGAAAAAGGAAGGAAGGCAATTCTCTCAGATGCTATAACGTGGTACATGAACCTCGAAGGAAATGCTGAGTGAAAAGTGCCAGTCACAAAAGAACAAATTCTGGATGATTCTACTTGTAGGAGGCACTAACCATCATCACAGCCTCAAAGTAGGGAGTCGCGTGGCAGGTGCCCTTGACAGTGCCCTGGGCCATCCGAGAGCCAAAGCCACACGTGCATGCACAGCTCCTGCTCCCCAGGGGAGTGCACTCCAATAGGAGTTCCTCCAGCCTCCAGGAGCAGCCTGAGCTCAAGCCTGGTGCAATTCTGGGGTTCTCACTCTCCACCCCCGATCCAGCCCAGCCGTGAATGCCGTGGGCGCAGCACCCGGCACAGTCCACACCTGCCTGCCGCGTTCCCCAGCAGGAGCTGTCTCCGCTCTCCCACTAAAACAGCGCTGCGCTGAGCCCCTTGCCAGCACCCAGAGCTTCCGGGTACGGTGCCAAGCCTGCCCCCCAACTCCCCTCCTCCCCCTTCCCCGGGGAACTCGGCTCACTCCTCGTCCTTCTGTCCAGTGCTGAGAGGCTGTCCCTGAACAGCACCACCAAGAATGAATGCCACCAGGAATTGCGCATGTCCCTTGTCCCAAGGCCACAGTGGCTAAGATGTGAACCGCCCCATCTTGGAGCTGAGCCGTGGTCTCAGCTTGCTGTCTGTCCTGCAGGACGAGGACGTGAACACTGCTGGCAGGGCTGCTTGCAGCACCAAAGGCAGTAGGCCTCCCGCAGGCACACAACAAAGAGCAGCGAAGGAATTGGTGCTGCTTCCCCACCAGGCTTTGGGCAAGGCCAGCCCAGGAGCTCCTGCAGTGTCCACTGGCTGGGCCCTACTCCCGGCTAAGGGACACCCCCGGGGGGCATGCAGGACAAACTGAGTTCCAGTGAGCCTCCGCACAAGCCCAGGCCCTGCTGCAAAGGGTGAGGCTCTGCACTGAACCACATGTCCTCCCCAAGCCTGGGCGACGCAGCAGCCTCTGCGCCGAGCCAGCCGGTCCCTCCTCCCGCCTAAAGCTCTCAGCGGAGGTTGGGGAGGTAGGTGTGGTGGCCAGTTCAAGCCACGTACACCTGGCCAGGGTGGAGGCTCGCTCCGCTTGCTCCCCTACAGGGAGGTGGCTACCTAACACTGGTGCTCAGGCTCCTTGCTGGTGGACGGGCCATGCGCCCAGAGCCTGCGCGCTCCAGATGGCGGGACCTCCCAGGCCCAGAGGGCAGATGACGACGACGACGACGACGACGACAACGACGACGACAACGGAGACGACGCAGGGCGGGCCTGGGGGAGAGCTGCCCTCAGCGGCAGGAGAGTCAGAGAGCATCTTTATTGTGGGGAGGGGGCTCCAGGTTCGAGACACCACGGACAGACACCTAGATGGGGCTGCTGTGGACAGCAGGGGGCGAGCAGGAACCACAAGGAAGGCTGTGCTCTGGCTGCACATCTGGGCAGGGAGGCTGGGCTCAGGCGTGCAGGAAGCGATTGAAGGCGTTGTAGGCCGATTCCAGGTCAAAGAGCATCTGGCGCACCTGGGAGTCGTCCAGCTCGTCCGAGGCCGACATGCCGCTCAGGGTCTGCAGCCACTGGCTGACCGTCTGGCGGCCCTCGAAGTCGGGAGGCAGGTGGCTCATGCGATGCATGGTCTCCATCAGCTCCCGCAGGTCCGGCTGGATCTGCGGAAACCGAGCTGGCTGAAGCTGGCCCCGCCCCGGCCGGCCGAGCCCCGCCCCGCCCAGCCGAGCCCGGCCCCGCCCCGGCCCGGCCCGGCCCAGGTGGGAGCCCCACCTCGTCCATGGCGCGGATCTCCAGGCGCAGCTTGTCCATCACGGTGATGAAGAGCTGGGGGAGGCGTGTGTGAGAGAGACACAGACCCTCGGCAGAGAGCAGGGGTGGGAGAGCCCCTGCAGCGCCGCCCCGCCTCCTGCCCCCCCCCCCCTGCAGCCAGGGGGCTCCTCCACGCCCGCTGGGCCGCTCGGTGGGTCTGTCTGTGCACAGCAGTCCTGGGCCTGCCCACGCGGGCCTCAGGACCTCAGGGCGGGGAGGGGCCTCAGGGCGACTTCCTGGACGCTGCCCAGAAGGACCCGCCCACCCCGTTTCCAGCTACAGGGTAAATCCGTGTGGTGGCGGGGCGCTTGGCCCTCCCGAGTCCCCACCGAGACGACATCAGCGATGCAGCGGTTGAGGTTGCCCTTGTCGTCCTTGATGGTGATGGGCCGGTCCTCCTTGATCCTCTCCATGGCGAGCGGGCAGTCCAGCTGCAGGAGGGCACATGGTGCTGGGCCTGGCAGGGCTGCCGTGCCCCAGCCCAACAGCACCCGCAGCTCCCCCGCCCCTCAGGCTGGAGAGCGGCTCACTCACACGGAACTTGCGGCAGAAGTCATCAATGGAGCTGACTTCTGAGCCCTGAACCTGCCGGAAGGCAGCTTTGTACTGGACCAGGAGCCGGGAGCAGGCCGCAGTGTACCTAGGGGGAGGTCAGGCCACCGCCCTCAGCACAGGGCCAGCCCTGCCCTGGCATATCCTGCTTCCTCTCCGCCCTCCCAGGCACAGGGCAGCTGGCACGGAGGGCTGGGTGAGGGGCCAGAGACGGGCAGGCAGGGGGTGAGTCCCCCACTGGGTTTATGAGAGAAAAGAACTCAGTAGAGGGGCGGGGGAGGCTAGTGGCCAAAACACGGCTGCCACACAGCACCAGGCCTGGACGGTGCAGACGGGCCCCAAGCCCAGGCAGGCCCGGCGTGCCGGCTCCCACGACAGCACAGCTCACAGTCCTACAGGGCAGACCTGCTGTGCTGTACAGAAGCTCCAGAGACCTCCTGGGTGCCAGGCCTGGCTAGTGCCACCTCACAGACCAGCCACCCTGGCCCTCCAGCTTGCCTCCTAAGCCTTGACGCTCATGAGGCCCGGGCAGTAGGGCTGGGACCGAAGAACCCGGGACCAGGCTGCAGAGCTTGCCTTCCCCTTGCAACACCTGGGTACGGCCGTCGGGACTGCTAGATCCCCGGGGGCCCTCCTTGTGCTGGGTGGGCCTCAGACTCCCGCCCCGGCTTCCTACTGGGTCCCCCAGCCCTGGAGGGCAGAGACCAGCTTGCAAGGACAGGCGCTGGCAGAGGCGCGGCGGGGGGCTCACTCGTTGGGGGTGACGCAGTCCTTGATGTACGCCTTCTCCAGGGCCTGCATCGTCTTCACGACCGCAAACAGCTCGGCCATGTTGTCGTACCTGGGGAGGGTGGGTCTTTCAGAAGCAGCCGCCCAGTCAGGGAAGCCGAGATCCCCAGCCCACGGGTACCAGGCCAGCCCAAGGTGCAGCCGAGGTGGCAGAGCTCTGAGTTTGGCTGCCACTCTTGCCCTGCCCCTGGCAGAGGCTTCTTAGGGATTATGTCCTGGGGCTGAGCCCGGGTTCTTCTGACCCTCCAGGGGGCGGGGCGGGGGGCTGCACTCACTTCTCCCGCTCACGGGCATTCTTGTACAGCTTCACCTCCTGTTGGGGAGACAGGACCCAGGGTGAGCCCACAGCACTGGGGTGGGCACGCGCTGCTGGCCAACACTGCCAGGCGGGAGCCCCCACTCACCTCATACAGCTCCGGCTTGTTTCCAGGGGCTGTAACAGAATAGACAAAGGGCTGGCAGATGCTCACGAATGACAGCCTGGCGGGCCTTGCCACCGCCCTGGGCCCGGCCCCACTGCCCACCCTCCTAAAGCCTCCCCAGTGCTCTGTCCCAGAGAGCCCAGAGTGCGCTGGTGGAATTTCGATCTCAGCAGCCCCCTCGGGTCAGGGGAACCTGAGCAGAGAACATGCCTCTGGGTCCAGAGGGCAACACGCCAGGCCTGGTCCTCCGTCCCCCGTTTCTTGGCTACTCCCTCGATGGCTAAGCGACCCCACCTTGCTCATGATGCACTGATGAGACACGTCTGTCACATGCTTTGTAACCTTCTCCCTGGCTTGGTGACTCCAGGATACCCAAGACCCCCTGAGGTTCCAGCTACACTAAAGCTGTCACTCTGTGTCTGGCTGGCCCCAGCTGGAGGAGGTCTCTGGGTCCCTGGCCACTGCCTGAGGCCTGACAGGGGCAGGCAATGATGGTCCCGCGGTCCGCGGACATGATGCCCCCCAGCCTCTGCAGCAGAAGTTGAGAGCCTGGGCTCTGGGTCCCTGCGCCCAGCTTGGACCACACTCACCTCCCATGCCAGGAGTGGCTGGGATCCCGTGAAACATCCTGCAGGCTCAGGTGGCCACAGCAGAGACCTGGGGAGCAGAGGCAGTGCTGACTCAAAGGTGACCCTAACACCCGTGGGTGCTGGGCCTCAGGAAGCGCTTCCCACCCTCAGCAGAAAGTGAGCACAGAGGGCGCTGTGCCCATGCTGGGTACACCGGCCCTGCCCTGGAGGCAGCCAGGAGGAAGCAGGTGCAGGTGAGCATCCCAGGACAGCTGGGCAATGGGTGGGTGGGGGGGCCTGCCCTGGAGCATGGTCAGGGCAGGCCGCTCTAAGTCAGGTGACCAGGAAGAGGAAGAGGCTGCTGATGGACGACCTGGGGAAGAGCGTCTGGCAGAGGGACCAGCACGTCAAATACGAGGTCTTCACACAGGAGTGAACCTGGAGGGACAAGTGGGGGTGGGGGGCTTTCTAAGCGAGAGGCGTCCCAGGGGATGAGGACAGAGAGGCGAGGGGATCACAGTGGGTTAAGGATCCGGCATTGTCACCGCAACAGCTCAGGTCGATGCTGCGGCATGGGTTTGATCCCTGGCCCAGGAACTTCCATGTGCTGGGGGTGCAGCAAAAAAAAAAAAAAAAAAAAAAAAGGCACAGCTCTCAAGGGTCAGGAGGAGGAGTCTGGGTTTTCCTAACACAGCCAGCTGTAAAGTCAAAGATAAGTTCTTGAGGGGCAGAGGGCTGAGCAGAGAAGAAGCAGGAAACCCCTACACGACCAGGAAGTTGAGGCTCTTGTTGGGGACAATTCCAGACATGTTTCGCAGGTGGACCCACCAGATCCAATGAAGAATACGAAACAGGGTTTAGATTTAAATTACTCAAGAATGATGCTCTTGGAATTCCCTGTTGGCTCAGCAGGTTGAGTATCTGGCATTGTCACTGCTGTGACACGGGTCCCATCCTTGACCTGGGAACTTGTTCTTTTCTTTTTTTCCGTCTTTAAGGCCACACCTGTGGCATATGGAAATCCCCAGTCTAGGGGCCAAATCGGAGCTGTAGCTGCTGGCCTACACCAGAGTCACAGCAACGCAGGATCCTTAACCCACTGAGCAAAGCCAGGGGTCTCACCCAAAACCTCATGGTTACCAGACTAGTCTGATTCGTTTCCTATGCGCCACAATGGGAACTCCCTTCTTCTTTTTTTAAATTTTTTGCTTTTTAGGGCCGCATCCATGGTGTATGGAAGTTCCCAGGTTAGGGGTCGAACAGGAGCTACAGCTGTCGGCCCACACCACAGCCACACGGGATTAGAGCCGAGTCAGCAACCTACACCAGGGCTCACAGCACCGCCGGATCACTGATGGAGGCCAGGGGTTGAACCCGCATCCTTATGGATACTAGTCGGATTCGTTTCTGCAGTGCCACAATGGGAACTCCAACCTGGGAACTTCTGCATGCCTCAGTCACCGCCAAAACCAAACCAAACCAAACCACCCTAATTTTTGGCCAAGGGCACCATGACAGTAAAGAGAATTGAGATGGAGACGGTGAACAAGGTAGGTTTGGAGAGCAAGTGGGTGCAGGGAGTTTGCATGTGTTAGGTTTGAGAGGCTCCGGAGAGGTTGTCGAGGCAGCTGGAGGTCAGGGGAGAAGCCCAGTGGGGCTGAGCCAACGACACCGAGCGGGTGGATGGCGTCACACAGGGGATGGCTACCGGTGAACGGAGTAGGAGAGAAAGCCGCCCAGTGGAGCCCTGGGCACCCCGGCGTGCGGAGACTGGGCAGCGGGCAGTCCGGGTAAGGGCTGCGAAAGCGGATGCAATTACAAGACCCCCACGGGGGTGGGCTGGGGACGCAGAGACCGCCGGGCAAAACTCCCGCAGCATCCGAGATGTTGAAAGGAAAAGAGGAATGAAAGGACCGTCGGTGGTCCCACAGCAGGACTACATTCAGCCGGGAAAACGGATCTCTTCGCGACAAGCGAGCACTCGGCCAAGTCCCACCAGCCGGCGCGAGCCAGAAAAGCGGGCTTCTAGGGGCGGCCCGGTGTGTGCGTGTGCCACGGCTCTCGGGCTGCTACCGCGTCCGGGCCAGCCCCGGGGAAACCGAGGACGGCCCCGGGACCCCAGGACGGGGAGCGAGGAGTGCCCTTCGCGGCGTGCCGACGCCCGCGGACCTCGGCCAGAGTCGCCGCTCCCCCCGCCCCGCCGGCCCCGGTACCTGAGCGGCCTCGCGGGTCGCGGAGATGAGGCGGGGCGCGGCGCTCCCTGACGTCTGCGCCTGCGCCTGCGCGAGGCCGGCTGCTCGCGTCTGCGCCTGCGCACGGGGCCAGCCCCGCCCCGCCGGGGATACAGCCCGCGGGGGCCGAGCGAGCCCGGCCGGTAGAGACGCGGGGAGCGCGTGGAAGCCTGTTTCTCCGCAGGGTTTCTAAGCGGGCAGCTCTGCCCTTGAAACCACAGAAACTGGTGATTACTAGAACACCGTGATCTTCTTTTACAGTGTAAAATCCCATCCACTTGTAACCTGCCTTCCCCGGTCAAAGTTGCTTTAACTGTTGCTTGGAAAACTTGCACGTTCTAAAAAATGTTTACTCTGAGCTGTTCTTCAGGAACGGGGAGCAAACTGCGTCCAATTTGAGTTCAGGCCATTTTGGGCCGGTTGGGACCACTGACCCTAAAACTGGGCGCGCACAGGTGTCTGATAAATGACCTTTGGTCAGAAGGCCCAGAATGCCACCCTCACATTTGGGTGAGCCGTTTTTTTCTTCTTAGGGTCACACCCGGGCATATGGAGGTTCCCAGGCCAGAGGTTGAGATAGGAGCTATGGCTGCTGGCCTACACCACAGCCACAGGTACAGCAGTGTGAGATCTGAGCCACTTCTGCGACCTACACCACAGCTCACAGCAATGCCAGCTCCTTAACCCACTGAATGATGCCAGGAATTGAACCCAAGTCCTCATGGATGCTGGTTGGGTTCACTACTGTTGAACCACCATGGTAACTCCAGACCACACTGCTGCTGTTTTTTTTTTTGCTTTTTAGGGCAATACCCGTGGCACATGGAGGTTCCCAGGCTAGGTGTCTATACCGAGCTATAGCTGCTGGCCTACAGCCTACACCACAGCTCACGGCAATGCTGGATCCTTAACCCACTGAGCGAGGCCAGGGGTTGAACTGGCATCCTCATGGTTCCTAGGATTCCTTCCCGCTGTGCCACGATGGGAACTCCCACTCTGCTTCTTTATCCCCTAAGTACCTCCAAGCACCTAGCTCTGAGGGAAGTAGATCTGAGACCTGTTCTCCCATCTCCTGGCTTGGCTGCCTTGTGAATAATCCTTTGTCTGCTGCAAACCTTGGTGTCTCAGCGTTTGGCTGTGTGCTGGGCAAATGTTCTGTAATGCCCTCAATTCCAGAAGCCTTGAGCTTCCCTCCAAGCCCTGCCTTTGCCTTCAGCCTGGCACAAGCCTTCTAGGCAGCTGCATTCCTTTATTAGGAGCTGGGGGTGGGGTGGGGCGGGGCATGGCGCTGGCCTGTCAGAGGCGCCTGAAGAAGAGCTTGGGGCCTTGGTCCAGGGTGCATGCTTTGGGTCCCAGCCGGCTGGGCAGCAGCTGGTGCGCGGCATCCCGGTCCTCAGCGGAGAGGCGTCTGCTGCACAGCTGCAGCTCCTGCAGCTGCGCCGCCATCTGGTCCCAGAGGCCCAGGCCCAGGGGGCCCTGGACAGCACAGCCTGCAGGGAGAGGCAGGAATAGGCCTCCAGGAGCCGCTTCCTGAAGGGTGGAGCTGGGCGAGCCCCAGGGGAGCTGGGGGTGTTCGGAGCAGGCCCCACGGGACACCCAAGCCCGTGTTCTTTGCTCTGTACCAATGTGGCCCTCTTTCTCCGAGGCCCCAAGGACTGCAGCGAGGTTGACTGCGTGAGCAAAGCCCAAGAGAGGCCCCATGATTCTCTTGGAAGGAGGGTGCTCTCCCAGAGGGGCTGCCTAGCCCTGTGGGCTCCTTCCGCAGCCAGTGTCCAGCCAGAGGGGCACTGGCTAAACACTGTATCACATCTGCGTGTCAGATGATGCCTGCGTCTCACAGTCCATAAAACAGACCCAGTGGGGGCCCTGTGAGTCTCAGGACACTGAGCTGCCGGAGCTCCATCTTCGGGAGACCAGAGAGACCCAGCAGGCTCAGGACCCAGGGAGCTCAGTGAGAGGGGGCAGGTGCCAGGAGGCCAGACGTGTGGGGAGCAGCCCTGGAGTGCAGGTCTCCAGCTGGCTGGCCTTTGGGGGCACCTTCCTGGAGGAGCCTGTCGGTTCCTTGGGGTGGGCTGGGCAGCAGGGGGTCCCTGTACGCATGCCCACTCCCGGTGCCTGTTTTTCCAGGGGGCAAAGCCTGGTCTCCCCTGCCCAGGCCCCAGCAGGATGGGCCAGGCTGCAGGGTGGGCAGGTTACCACACGCACCTGCCCAGGTCACCCTCAAGACAGCTGTGGCAGGTGCCCAGCCTGTGCATGGGCAGAATGAGAACCTGTGGAACCACAGGCCGGGCAGGTGGGGTCCAAGCAGCCCCAGTGGGAAGTGGGAGCGTCCTGTGGAGGCAGCTGCTGCCACTCTAACCTTGAGACCCTCCGTGCGGACAAGAGCAACGAGGGAGCCCTGTGGCAGGGCTCCCCTGGCCGAGGTCTGAGGGCCCCGGGCTCCCCCTGCCTCAGGGTCAGGGGCTAGACTCACACCCGCTTCAGCACACTGTCCCCCCAGGTAGCCTCAGGGGGCCGCCCACCCTTGCTATCTCACTGGTGGCAGTGACAGCCTCCCCAGAGGAGGCGTGGGCCTGAGGCAGGTCCCCGAGGAAGGAGCTGTGTCACCAGCCCCCCTGTATCAGGCCTGGCTCACCTGACAGGCCCAGGAAGCTGAGGCCTTGGGGCCGTTCCTGGAGGGCAGACAGGAGCTCCTCCAGGCCGGCTCGGCTGACCTTGGGGTTGGCAGACAGATCCAGTGAGACCAGCGAGGGGCACAGAGGGAGACACCTGAGAACAGGGTAGAATTGAGGGGGGCTTCCATCACTGGGGAGGCTGCGCAGTGAACCTGTAGCTCTGGGGGTGGTGGGGGCAGGCCACTGGGCTTTGCCCCCAGCCTGGCATGGGCGTCTCTGACACGCCTGAGCCAGCTGAGGCTGCAGGGCCAAGAGAAGAGGGCCCTTGTGAGGGCGGCTGCACAAAGGTGACAGGAAAGGACGTAGGAGAGGGAGTGGGGGGCGGGGGGGAACGTGAGCGCCAGCCAGGCCCAGGGCCCTGCAGGACGGGGCGGCCGAGCCGGCAGCGTTACCTGCTCAGTTCTCTCACTGCCTGGTCGTCCAGGTGGTTTGCCGACAGGCTCAGATGCTCCAGGGTGCAGCCTTCCTGGATAGCAGAGGCCAAGGGGAGCGGACCCACTGGGGCACCGGCCTCCCTCTTCCCTGTACAGCCCCCGCCCCGCCCGCCAGAGGCCAGACGCCTTTCCTCCTCCTTGAGAACTGGCCAAAGACCGCCTGACCCCCAAAGCACCAGAGGGGAGCAGTGTCCCCTCCCAGGAAATGCCTCTCCCCTGGGTGTAACACTGTGATGTGACAATCACAGGGCCCAGCCCTGCCTGGAAGAGCCCCTAGGCACAGGGGAGGTCACCCTGGGTCCCGGGAGCCCTTCCTGCTGGCCAGGAAGCTGCAGCCCAAGACAGGCAGGTCTACACAAAGCGTGCCCACCCTGCTCTTTGCAATCCCCTTCTCCGGGTGGCCCAAGCTCCCTCCGGCTTGGTGTCCCCCCTTGACCACGTACCTCGGTCAGGTATCTGAGCACGGGCTCCAGGAGGCCTGGGTCGCCCTTGCTGGCCGCCACAGCACTCAGCTCCAGGCGCAGGAGGGTGTGGGCGGGCAGGCTGCGCAGGGCCTGGGCCAGGGCGGTGGTGCCCAGGAAGTTGTAGGACAGGGACAGGGTCTGCAGGCACTTGGCATCTGCAGCGAAGGCCAGAAGGCCTGTCAGCCCCACACAGCCAGCTCCCTGAGTGCCGCTGCAGAGCCCTGGCCCAGACCCTCGGGCCGGCGGCCTGCGACGGTGCACAGGGCAGCTGGCTGCAGAGAAGCAGGACCCGCACGGAGCTCAGCTCCCCCCCCCCCCCCCCGTTTCTGGGTCCTTCTCTACCTGCCCCCACTCGTGACAGGACGGCCCTGGCCACCTGAGACAGACCTGGACTGGGATGTCCACGGTGGGGTGGGGCCGAGGAACGCGCCGCCTGCTGCCATAGCCCAGCCCCCTGTCCCCGCTGCTGCCCTCACAGCTCTGAGCCCCGCGTCTGAGCTCATGCCTCGGGGGAAACCCCGAGAGGACTCCTTTCCAGCCTCGGAGTACTGGGTCTCACGGCCCCAGAGGGCTTGCGCTGGGACCGCCGCAGGCAGACGGGACACTCAGAGCTAGTGAGCACAGTGGGACCAGGGCTTTGGCCCGCAGTGTGGCTGGGTGTGGAGGTGGGTCCCCGGGGGCGGCCCAGGCCAGGCAAGCGCCAGAATCCCTCTGAGCCCAGACAGGTGCGGCACTGCACGGCCACCAACATGCTCCCGAAGGCTGGGCTAGCACCCCAGGAGCCCCACATGTGCTCTCTGATGGTGACCGGAACCCTGGGGCCCAGGGGTGGCCAGGCCTGGCAGCTCACCTTGGAAGGCACTGCCCAGGGCCGCTTGGTGGTTCAGGAAGAAGCTGGGGCCAAAGCCACAGGCCTGGAGGTGCAGGGCGCTGAGCAAGGGGCAGGCCTGCAGGACGGAGGCCAGGGCCAGGCCACAGCCATCCCCCAGGGGGTTCATGCTTAAGTCCAGCTCCTCCAAGTTCTGTGGAAGACATGGGTCCCCCAGAGTCTGGTCTCCTGGCCACCCCAGAGCTGGCACCAGCCAGTGCTCGTCCCACCCAACGGTGGGCTGAACCTGCAAGTTTGGCTGCTCCCCTGGAACCAGCCCACGGCTCCCCGTGCGCCTACCTGCAAGGCAGCCTGCCCGGGGAGGCCCGCAGCAAGCTGGCGCAGGCCTTCAGGGCCCAGGTGGTTGGAGGAGAGGTCAAGGAGGGTCAGGCCGGGCAGAGTGTCCAGGGCAGCCAGCAGCTCAGCCACACACCCGTCCCCCAGCCGGTTCCCTGCCAGGCGCAGTTCCCGGAGAGCCGAGTGCAGCTTCAGGGCCCGCAGCAGCGGGGTGAGCTGGGCCTGGCGCAGGGCCAGGGAGCAGGCGCTGAAAGAAGGGCCGGAGCCCTGGTGCTCCGTGACCTGTAGCACCTGCTGATGCTCCCCTGCAGAGGGACGCGGTGTCACCGGGACCAGAGGCATCATGGGAGGCAAACCGGGTGGCCCCCTCACTCACAAGCCCTGGAGCAGCCACCAAAGGTGCTGCAGAGCCCACTCCCGCAAGCCTGTGGACCCAGTGCCACGCAAGCCACGGTGCAGCCGGCTGGGGACGGGTGTCCCCTCCCACGGCCCACACGAGAGTCCGCCAGGCAGGGGAGGAAAACCCGAGGACGGGCGTGTCGGGGGGACCTTGGGGAATACCCAGCGTCCCGGGATGCGAGGCCGGCAGACCTGAGACAGGCGCAGCAGGTGAAACCCTTCCACCAAGGCCGCCGCAGGGCCTCCTGGGCCCTTACCTTGCTCCAGGCTCTGGCAGGCCCTCCGGTAGCGGTCCGTCAGTGGGGGCAGATCCCAGGAGGTCACCTCAGCCGACACCTGCAAAGCACCCGTGGGATACAGCTCCGGGGGCGCCCAGTGCTGGCCAATGCCCTGCACTCCGGACCCTGGCCCCGGCCACTCACCTCCTCATTGCTCTGCAGCACAGCCGGGATGGGGTCCTGTGGCGCCAGCAGGGCCCCCTCTTTGTGCAGGCTCAGCCGGGGCAACAGACCACAAGCCTGGTAGTAACGCTGGGCAGCCTGTTCAGCCAGCCAGGCCACAGAGTGGGCCTCCTGGCTGTGGGGACAGGGGCGGGGCTGAGTCCTGGACCGGCCGGGACCTTTACCCCCAGAGGAGAGGCCCCTGGAGTCCTGCCGCCCCTGTTCCTGCGTCTACAGCTCCCTGGCCTGGCTCCCGCCTCTCTCCCCGCCCCTGCTGGGGACAGGCCAGTGCCCCTGCACACCTCTGGCTCCTCTGGGCCCTTTGTAGGGGCTGCAGGGCCTGACCTGCCCACGCCAGGACTCTGCTCATGCTGGCGCAGGCCCCTGACCTTGGCCTGCGGCCTCGCCCTGGCTACAGGCCCGCCAGCGACGGGACGGCAAATCAGGTGAGCTCTCATCACCACCGGACCCGCAACAGTGAGAGTCCCCCCTGCCGCCTTCTGCCACCGCCGGCAAGGAGCCCGCAGAGGCGCAGAGGGAGCCGGGGCTGGGAGAAGGCGGCCTCACCTGAGAGGGACAGGGACGAGGAAGAGACTGTCCTGAACTCGAACTCGAACTCGGATGGGAGGCAGGCCCTGACCCTGGGGGCGGGGGCGGGGAGGAACGGGCTGAGGCAGAGAAGACAGAGCCCCCGTCCCCACCGACCCCGAGCCAGGGAGCCGGCTCTGCTGCAGGCCTGCGAGCTCACCGAGGCCTGGCCGGCCCCGGGGGCCTCCTGGCTCCGTGGGGGCTCTGTGGCTGAGCTGCGGTCTCCTTCTGCCGTGGCCGGTGTGCTCCAGCCCTTGAGATGAGGCAGCCGGCTCTGCCTGGCCCGGGCCTGGGGCCCGCTAGGACTTGAGCTGCCGCCTGAGCCTGAGGCCCTGAGTCGGCTGCTGCCCTCACTGCTCTGGGGGTGAGGCGGGCGGCTGCCCCGGCGGCTGAGGGTCAGTGGCAAGTCGTCCTCCAGCCAGTCCCCAGCCAAGCACTCCTCCGGGACGAGGGCCGACTGGAGGGTAGGGGCCGCGCTAGGGCCCCGAGGGGGGCTGAGACCCAGGCCGCAGCTCTGGGCACTGCCACCGCCCTGCACAGCTGCCCGGTGGGCAGCCCAGCCAGCACCCGCTGTGGCTGTCTCTCTGTCATCAGCGGGGCCAGGAGTCCATGCCTTCACCGACTGTGCTGGGGCAGAGTGCCGGGGCCGCTTCTGGGCGGGCCGGGGTGGGCCTGTGCCATCCTCGCCCTCCGAGCTGCTACTGCTGGCCAACTTGTGCCTGCTCCTCCGAGGCCTGGCCACAGCTGGCACCGCCAGCCCCTGTGAGACCGTGGCACTGGCCTGACAGGCTTCTGGGGGTTCCCGGCTTGACGGAGGAGAGGTTTCAGGATCAAAAGGACTGTTACTTGGGAGGGTCTGGGGAGCCGGGGAGCCGTGGGGAGCTACGGAGAGAGAGAACCCGCTGTGAGGCAGGGCCTGGCCCCATCCCCACCACCCAGGGCCTAGGGGGCGCTAGGGACAGAGGAGGTCCCCGCTTGCCTTGGCCGGAGGAGGCCGCCTGGAGCAGCCTCTCCATGGCAGCCACCTTCTCCCGCGTCTCGAGGTCCAGATCCTTGCGGTACAGCCTCTCCCACTGCCGCAGCGTCTCCAGCGGGCTGTGGCCCTGTGGGGCACCCAGCTGAACAGGGCTGGCCGGGACGGTGCCACCGGCCGCGGCCCAGGCCCACCTGGCCGGCGTCCACACTCACCTGCCTCGTTCGGAGGGTGACCGAGGCTCCCCGCTCAATGAGCAGCTCGGCCACCTCGAAGTGGCCACAGGTGAGGGCATCGTGCAGGGGAGTGATGCCCTCGCAGCCCTGGCCTCCCGGGTCGTCCACTGCAGCCCCATGGTCCAGCAGGAAGCGGACAATGTCTGTGGACCGGGGGACATGAGCCAGCTCCCAGATCGTCCCGGGACCTGCCCGCCACACGCCAGCACCCCCGGTCCCGGGCTCACCCAGGTGCCCGTAGTTGCAGGCCTCGTGCAGAGGTGTCCAACCACAGTAGTCCCGAGGGTTCAGGGGGTGGCCCTGTGACCAAGAACAGGGAAGAGGCTGGTGCTGAGGGCCCCACAGGTCGGTCCCTCAGCCCGGCGCCAGCCCAGGTCCCATCAGAGCGAGGCGGACAGGCACCGACCACGAGGCAGAGTCCTGGGGAGGGCCAGCTGCCAACACGCGTCAGAGAGCCACCACCCGGCCTGCAGGGCAGCTGGCACGGGGGGTGGGCAGGCCCACCTGCCTCACGAGGTCCTGGACGCGGCCCAGCCGGCCCTCAATGCAGGCTCGGTGCAGGAGGGTCTCCCCCACGTCGTTGCGCCGGTTCCACTGTGGGCACAGTCACCCCAGGATGGGGGTGGAGGCGTAAGGGCCACACCGGCGAGCACAGAGGGCAGCCCCCCCGCCCCCTGGCCCCCGCTCACCCGCCGGCCCAGGCAGCCCCGCAGCTCCTCGTCCTCTTCCAGCTGCTGCGACTGGCTGTCAGCCTCACTCTCTAGAACAGAGCCAAGCCCAGCACCCAGGTGAGCCAAGCCCGCGCGCCCAGCCCGGCTGCAGAGGACACAGTCCTGACCTTTCTGGCCAGCATGGGCTGGCCTCTAGCCTGCTCCCAGATCCTGCTCTGGGGCTCAGCCTCCCCGATCCCAGGCCTCTGCTGTCTCTTTCCTGGGAAGCATGGGTGTCGGGCCAGGTCAGGCCCCCCAACAATCGCTGGTCCCTTAGGCCCACGCACCCTCCTCCGGGCCTGCTCCCGGCCTTCCCCGCCGCCCGCGCTCTCCTATGGCCGTGCCCGGCCCCCGCTCTCGGCCCGACCCACTCCTCAGCCCTGCTCCTGCCGCCGCCTCTCTCCGAGGCCTCTGGCCCTTCCTGGCGCCGCCTCCTCCGTGGGCTCCTCTTACTATGACTGTCCACTGGACAGCGTCGCCTGCAGCACCTGCTTTGGTCCTCTGCCCGCCCTTCTGCGGTCCCTCCTCACAGCCACACACAAGTGACACCCCACTGGGCACCCCCCAAGGCACAGCCAGAACCAAAGCCCCTCTGCCAGGCCTCAGGGATAGGTTCCTGCCAGGCAGCCAGAGGCCAGCTGACCCCTGAACCTGCCCATCTGGCCCCACCTGCCCAGCCTACCCCTCACGTCTGCGTTGCCTAAGACTGGCCCCGCTGACCTCCGTGGACACCCACCTGCCTCTCGAGGGCATCAGGAAGCGTGAGGCTGCTGTGCGGCGGCTCCTGCGGCCCCCTCCTCTCCCTCCCGCCCCCGCGGTGCCCATGTGGGGTCCTCCCCAGGCCAGACCCTGAGCCACCTCCCCTGGCAGACGCCCTCCTCCATCCGTCTCACTGGCAGCGCTCACCCTTCCTGGGCCCGACCGCTCCCTCCAGCCACAAGCCCGCAGGCAGGCCCCACCCTCCCCAGCCCAGCCCAGCCCGGGACCCAGCTCACGGTGGTGTCCCAGAGGGGACACCAGGGCGGCCAGCACGGTGGCCAAGGCAGCTCCGAGCCTCACCGCTCTCTGAGAGCACCACCTCCACGGCCTCCGGGATGTTTTCGTCCCCCTCGTCCTCGTCGTCCCCCTCGTCCTCGTCGTCCCCCTCGTCCTCATCGTCCCTCTCATTCTCTTTGTCCTCGGCCACACTCAGCCCCTGCAGCCTGGCCTCAGTGTCAGGGGCCGCCTGGGGCTGCAGCCTCAGCTGCACTGTGTGGAGGTGCCGCAGGACTTGCCTCTGTGGAGCAGGGGACACAGAGCTCGGGGCCACGGGAGAGACGGGACGGGGCAGGTGGGCTGGGGGGAAGCTGAGCATGGGGCCTCTAAGCGGGGGGGGGGGTCCCCACACCTGCAGCCGGGGCTGCTGAGCCTGCTGGGCACAACGGAGAGCCTTCTGGAAGCATGGCGCCAGCAGCTCGTAGGCATCACCAGCCTCCTCACGGGACAGCGCGATGTTCAACCAGGTCTTGGCCTCCTGGGGGAGGAAGGATGCATTCGGAGGTTGCTGCCCAGTCATCGGCTGGCCCCAGCTCCCCGCTGCTGCCCACGTGAGACAGGAGGCCGACGGCCCCGGGAGGGAAGTGCCCATGTGTGCTAGCCCTTGAGGTGCCCGTCCCGGGGACAGAGCCCTGGGCCCGGCTGGGCACCCGCGCCTCTCACCTCCAGAGCATTGCCGTCACGCAGCCTCAGCTCCTCCTGGTAGTGGTGCACAGCCTGGCGGGGGTCCTTCATGTCCGCCATGGTGGCAGCCAGGGACACGTGGATGACAGCCAGCTCAGGCCCCGGCCTTCTCAGCAGTTCTGCCAACTGCAGCTGGGGAGGCAGCGACAGAAAGGCCAGGCCTACTTCACATGCACAGCCCACAGCGCCCCCGCCCTGGCCTCCCATCACAAGCCAGGGGGCGCACCTGCTTCTGGTAGGCCTCGGCGGCCTTGGGGAAGTCGCCTGCCTTGGAGAACAGGTCCCCCAGCTGCTCACAGATGCTCATGGCGCTTTGCGGGTCACGACCCTCACACTCCTCCAGCTGCTGCTGCAGCTGGACCACCGCCAGCACTGCCGGAAAGAGCCTCGTGCTGGGTGGCAGGGGGCCTGACCCGGCCCTGCCACCCACGAGCCCCAGCCTGCGCTGGCGTGTGGGTTGGCAAGGAGGCTGGACTGGGGGGCGGAGCTGCCTCGAGAGGTCACCACAAGGACTGGGAAGGCTGATTAAGGACCGCTTAGGGCAGAGAGGGACTGGCAGCACGGGGACCCCGCTGACTGCCCCCTACCAGGCCCTGAGGCCACACGGACTGCCCGCACTCCCACCTCATCGCCCCCACCCCGACACCCTGAGAAGCTCCTCCCAACAGGAGGTTGGGGGGCCCCATATGGCTGTTGTCACCTCCCAAAAGACACATGCCCAGGCCTCCTCTGCTGAAGGAAGAGGGGAACTTCCTACCCCCTTTGAGGGGTTCAGCCCCCAGGGTCCCCTTTAGGCTCACCATACTTGAGGGTTCGGCAGATCACTGCCTTCTGCAAAGGCTTCTGGGAGCCAAGCCTATAGGCCTTCTTCAAGGCTCTCTTGGCAGCCAAAAAATCCCCAAGGTCTTGGAGGACCTGGGGGGGGGGGGAGGGCAGCTTGAAGGCTTCCCAAGGCCGGCCGGCCCCCCCGCCCCCCGCCCCGGGAGCTGGGCCCGGAGCTGCCGGGAACCACCGGCACCTGCGAGATGAGCACGCAGCACTCGCTCTCCATGAAGCCCTGCTTCAGGAGGCGCGCGCACTCCCGGGCCCCCTCCAGGCAGCGCATGGCGTCGGAGTGCTGCCCCTGACGCCAGTGGATGGCTCCCAGGTTGTAGCGGGCGCGAAAGAGGTCCTCGTAGAGGTGGTTCTGCCTGTGGGTGGGGACAGGCCCTCGTGCTGAGGCACTTGGCTTTGGGATAGCAGGGCGGGCACCGGAAGTGCCGATGTGCAACCTCTGATGCCATTTGGGATCCCAGCCCCCACGAAGCGGAGCCTGCTCTGGCCCCAGCCTGAGGCACAGACGTGCCAGGCTTCTATGCTAAGAGGAAACTGCCAGGGGCAGAGGTGTGAGGTCAGCCCAGCCCCTCGCCCCTAACCCCTCGTGGCAGGGTCTGGGAGCAGCCTGGCAGCAGCTGCTTCCTCCAGGAACGGGGTGCTTGGCTCCCTCTAGGGGTCAAGTGAGGCCTTACTCAGCAAGAAAGATGCTCTTCTTCAAGTAGGCGCTGCACAGGGCGGCCTGCCGCAGGCTCTCGAAGGTGAGGCCCAGGTTGAGGTAGAGTCGGGTTCTCATCTCACTCAGCTCCCGCTTGGCCAGTGTCCCTGGAAGACATGCCTCCAGACACTCAGCGCCTCGGCCCGCTGGGGCTCGCCAGCCTTAGGCCCTATCCAGCCTCTCGTAGGCACCAGGGGCTCTGCTGCAGAGAGTGTGGAGGGACAAAGAGCAGAGGCAGCCCGACCCCAGGCGGGGAGGAGCACAGGCCAGGCGTCCCCTCAGGGGGGTCCTGCCACACAGGGCAGGCAGGCGCTGGGGCTGAAGCCTCCTCTCCTCGTGGAGTTCGGGAGGTAGAAGGTGGGGAGAGCCAGGTCCCAAGGGCAGTCACCCTGAAGCTTCTCATCCACGATAGCCAAGCTTTTCTCGAAGGCCGCCTGCGCCTGCAGCAAGGCGTCCTCTGTCTGCTGGTGGTCATAGATGTCCAAGTGAGTGCGGCCAATGGTGGCCCAGGCCCTCTGCTGTTCAGTGTGGTTGGACAGGGAACGTGCCAGGTCCAGGTAGTGGTTCTGGTGCTGGGGCACAGAATGACCCCTGTGAGCCAAGCCCCACCTCAAGCAACCCACGCCTTCCCCAACTCCAGGGGGACGCCTAGAAGAGCTCTCCACTCCCCAAGCCCCCACAGAGCATGCCAGACACACCCGTTATCTCTTTGCCAAGGGCTGCCTGTGGGGACGGTGGCACCCCACTCCAACCAGCCAGAGTCATCACCGGGGAGATGAGTGGGAGTTAGCGGGGCTGCTGCAGCCCCAGAAGCCAGGGACGAGGCAGCTCTGTGTAGAAAGAGTCAGGATTCCAGCCAGCCCACAAACTCAGCTCCAGAAATATGTTCACGACGGCTTTCTGCGGCCCGGCTGTGGTGTACCCATCCAAAGACCAGGCTGCCGTCGCCTGGCACAGGGTTCTCTGAAGGTGATGCCCAATGGCAGCGTGTCCCCCTCTCCCCAGGGGCCTGGACGGTGGAGGCTGTACTCCCTCCTCAGAAACGGACCCTCGGGCAACGCGGGCCCAGGAGACGCGGCCTCCACTCACCTGCAGGGCCTCGGTGAAGTTCTCCATCTCCGCCAGCCGCTCCCCAATCTTGCGGTGGGCCACCGCACAGCCCAGGGGGTCGCCGGCGGTCTCCAGGAGCTGCAGCTCTTGCTGGTGCTCTCGCAGGGCTTCGGCGTATCGGCCTGGGCGGGCGGGGCACGTTCCAGTCTGGCCGGACAGGGGGCCACGGGCCGCGAGGGCCAGTGGGGCAGCGACCGGCCCTGGGCGGCACACTGAGCAGGCCCCCGCCCTGCCGCCTCCCCACCTCCGGCCCCTGGCCCCCCGGTCCTCCCGACGCCCCCCTCTCAGTCCCGGACTCCACCCCACGCACCATGGCTGGCCAAGAGCTCCCCTAGCTGGTGACAGAGATTAGCCTCCTCCCGCAGCTGCCCGCTCCTCTGCGCCTTAGCCTTGGCCTTGCTCAGCTCTGCAAAAAGAGGGACGAGGCCTGGATGCGGAGCCCCCCTGCCCGGGAGAGCCAGGCCCACTCCCGGCCCCTGCGCTCGGGCGCTCGGCAGGGAACTCACGGCGAAGCTCGCGGTCTAGACTCATATTCCGGCAGCCGCGCCCGGGGCTCCAGACTTCCCGCGTTCTCGCGCCTTGGCGGCGGTCCCGCCCACTGGGGCCCCGCGCGCAGGCCCACTCGGGCCTGCGGCCCGCGGAGCATCCTGGGAAGTGTAGTCCAGTCGTCCGAGGCATCCTGGGAGCTGTAGTCGTGCTGGCGCCTGGCCCGGAAGCGGGGCGCGGGGCGGGGCGGGGCGGGGCGGGGTGGGGCGAGATGGAGGGCGCCTCCCCAGATTCCTGGCACCGCCCCTCAGCCCGCGGCTGCCCTCGAGGTGGGAACTCCGGGGCTCCCACCCCTCCTGCTGCCACTGTCCGGCCAGCCCGCAAACTTACCTGCCCGTGCGGCTTTGATCTGTGGGGCGCACTGCCCTCGCGTGGGATAAGAGGACGGAGTCTGGGACCGCAAGCACTTGAGTACTTGGCGTAATCAGAGGTGTCCCTGTCACAGAACCCGTGGAAGAGCCTCGAGTGCGCCACAGTCGTCACGTGTGGGGACTCCCACCTCCAGGGCCGGGGTCGGGGCTGGGGAGGGAAGGGGACTGTTTTCCAAAATGAACTGAGCAAAATGCTGCTTCCTCCATGTGCACGCCAGCCAGTTGTTTTCCTGGAAAACTCGGGAGTACAGCCTGCAAACCTGTTTTGTGCTGAGAGGGAAAAAGGAGCAGGAACGAAGCCCGCAGCGCTCTAGCCGACTTCTCAGCGCAGGAGGACACGGAGGCCCCTGTGGTCGTGGGGCACCTGGCCTCAGAACTCGAATGCCTGTCCTGTCCTTTCCCCCACACCTTGAGAATCAAAGACCTGCCAGACCTTGGGGCTCTCAGTCCCTGGCCTGCCACGGGGCCCTGGGCACCCCGAAGGCCCCAGAGGAGGCCTGGAAGAAGTGGGCAATGGGCAGTTTTATTTTCTGTGGATATGGAAACAAACCCAGTGAGGTAAAACTCCCTGCCAGTGGACGGGCAGCAAGGCCTGCTGTTGAGGGAGTAATAGGGAGGTTGGATGGGTGCCAGGTCCAGAGAAGGAGGAGCCACAGGAAGTGAGAAGTCGGCCACAGGTGGCCCTCCTCTGTGGCTCCTGAGTGATGTGGTCCTCCCCCACCCTGCCCCCAGGGGCCCAGAGGGCAGGACAGGAGGCCCCTGAAACCAAGGCGGCTGACTGGCAGGCAGGCTGGTGAGATGTGAAGGGCAACGGGGGAGGCAGCGTGGGGAGGGGGCGCTGAGCCACAGAAACCCGGTCGGAGGGCGGAGGGCTCCTTCCCACTCCGGCTCCAGCACTCAGAGAGGAGCAGCTTCTCCACGCCTCGGTTTCCCCACAGAGGGATCAGGGGTGCGTGTAGGAGGCAGAGCTGAGCGAGAGGCTGGGAGCCTGGCGGTGGGAGGCCCAGGCTGGGAGCCAGCAGGGGCAGCAGCGGACCCCTGGCTGGGAGGCTCGCCGAGCCGAGCCGGGGAGGCCCGTCCACGAAGCTGTCTTCTTACAAGAAGACAGAAACAAAAGCTTGGTTTGGAACTTTTTAAAACTGCAGTTACATGCAGAAAACATCCAAAGAGCACAGACCACAAAAGCCACATGTAAGTCGTACCCCACAGGGCTAAAAACACCTCTTCACTCTGCTCTTTAAAAAATTATTTTTATTGTTCTTCAAAATGTCTCCCTTTGGGCGAACTGAAAGCTGTAGTGCTTACAGGAAACTGGAGTGAAAGGGAAGGGGCTGGCTCCGCCTGTGCCCTGGGGCCTCCCCTACCCCCTCCAGCTCGGGATGCTAAGCTGGCTTGGGACCCTGGAGACAGACCACTGGGCTCTTCTCCTTCCGGACAACATGATTGGGGCAACCAACCAGTGAAGCCCCGTGAGATGCCGCAAGATTTATGACGCGTGCCTCCAGCCATGTCCACGAACACACTAGTGTCCCAGGATGCCGGGCTCGGCTGCTGAGGTGACTGTCCCCGGGCGGATTCGCCGTCTTCTCAGGCACCTCTCTCCAGGGAGGGCCTTGCCTGGGTGCCACCCTCCTCCCAAGCACGCACTCAGGGCTGTGTGCTCCCCGCTCCCCACCAGCCCTCCAGTTCCCCACCGGAGAGGCCTGTCGTGCTGTTAGCCTGGGAATAAGGAGGCGGGCCGAGGGGTCTGGCCAGCCCTGGTTTCTCCTCCCCCTGCCTGGCCCTCACGGGTGGCCACCTACCTTCACAGCCCACCCCCACCCCCCGCCTCCGACCGGCCCCTCAGGGGCCACTTCTCAGTTGCCTCCATCTCACACACGCACCCAAACAACACACCGACTGGGCCAGCCCAAGCCTGCCCTGGCTCCCTCACAACGTGGTCACTCTGGAATCCCCAGAGGGTGTCTGTCCCCAAGGGACTCGATGCAGTGACATGGCGCCATCCCATACAGAGGACACCCAGCCTACCGGCAGGCAGGTGGGCAAGAACAGCGCCTGAGCTCGGGGACAGTGCCAGGGTGTGCCCACAAGCATGTGCTGGGCTGGGTGGGCCTTCCCTCTGCAGAGGGCAGGCCAGGCTGAGTTGGCCCCACAGGAGGAGATCCCGGCAAGCCCCGAGCTCCGAGAGGGAACAGGGGAGCCACGAGCCTGGGAGGGCAGAGTGGCCGCCAGCAGCTGGGGTGAGGCTCAAACTCTACCCTCAGCTCCTTCTCCCCATTTCTCAGGTCCCACCTCTAGGGCCAGGAGCGAGCGGAGCCCCCAAAGAGAGGCCGGGTCTGCCCTGCCCACTGAGCCTGCAGGGCCCGGGCAATGGGGGTCAGGCTGGCCAGGGCTGCCCGGAGCATGGAGGGGCCCGGCCAGGGGTGAAGGAAATACAGTTCTTTGGTACTGAAGCAATGAAAAGCTATCTCAGAGAAGCCTGGGCTCCCAAGCAGGGGAGCCGAGCTCTCTTTCCTGGAAGCTCTGAAGGTCCCAGGGTCCTGGGCAGGGCTCCTTCCCTGGTGAGGCCCACAAGGGACCTGCTCAGGGCAGCCCCAGGGCCGAGTGGCAGGGGCGGGGGCGGGGGCAGGCGGCCAGCGATCCCACCGCCCACCGAAGACCTCCATGTAGGGCCTTGGGAGGCGGCAGCTGGCCCACTCGGACCCTCCCTCCGCCAGGCTTGCTCACTGCTGGCCGACCCCAGAACCCTCTTCACAGCCTGACCCTCGCAGTGTCAAGCGGACACCGCACCCTTGAGGCTCAGTGGAGGGGACGGCTTCTTGCTAAATTTACGTAACTTACAGAAGAACCCCGGAGGGTTTAATTTTGGGGGGAAGAGACGGAATATGACCCTGCATTCCGAAACGTTGCGGAGCCCGCTGGCCGAGTCCTGCCTCCGCCGAGCAGCCGGGGGTGGGCTGTGCTGGGGCTGCTGTGACCTCTGGCTCCGCTCGCCGGCCCCAGGTGGCAGAGGGGCCGCGTCTCCAAGTCTCTCCTGGGGCGGGGGGCTGGGGTGAGGTGGGGGTGGCGCGTGAAGGTGCAGGAACAGGGAGGGGCGGCTCAGAGCCCGGCCACGCCAAAGCCCCCGCGCTGTCCAATTACAGCCACGCCTTCGCCTCGAACAAAACAGCAAGTAGGAAACAAGGGTGCCTTTTTAATTGCAATCAAATATGCCGTCTGAGGTCAGCGCCCCCGAGCCCGGCCCAGGAGCCGCTTGCAGCCCGGCATGAGGAGGCGCAGAGTAGGCCTGACCCCCTGCACGACGGGGGCCGGGCGGGCCGCTGGGCCTGGCCACACCGCGCCTCTCGGTCCCCAGGCAGCATCTCCTCTGCGGGGGGGTGGGGGGGGCCAGCCTCCAGCGCCCGGGATGGGGGGGCAGGTGGGGCGGAGGGCGAGGCGTGGGCACGCACACCTTCGCACACGCATGCAGACGTCCCAAGGTTCGCTTGGTTCCTCCTCCTCCGTGGCCGAGGGTCGACGGCGCTGCGAAGCCACCGCCGGGCAGGCGTGGGGGGCGCGCGCGTGCGCGGCGCCCCTACTTCTGGATCTGGAACAGGAAGAGCCGCAGGTTGATGTTCTTGGCGGCCAGCAGCTTGTTGCACTCCACGGAGTCGACGATGGGCAGCGGCACGTAGTCCGTCTCGTTGCTCTCGTTGGTGAAGACGAAGTGGTAGATGACGGGGCTGATCTTCACGTCCTCGTACGGGCCCTTGAGCAGCAGGAAGGAGCACTCCAGGGGCGCCGTGACCTTGCTCTTGAGGAGCAGCTGGAAGGACAGCGTGCGCTTGCACGACAGGTTGGGGTTGCGCTCCGAGTCGTTGACGCGCGCCTTCAGGACCCAGGTCTGGTTCAGCACCGTGAACCGCGGCGTCTCGTAGTACAGGCGCGTGATGAAGTCGTCCGTGCGGTACGGCCGGAACTGCACCTCTGTGGAGACAGACAGGCCGAGGGCCGGCCGTCAGGGCGGGCAGGGCCGGGCGGCGGCGCCTTCCCAGCCGGCTGAGGCCGCGGGCTCAGCCAGGGAGGAAGGCCACTTACCCGGACACCGCGTGCTCACTTGTCACAAGGCAAGTCAAACGCAACTATGGCAAACGGAGGCGCACACAAGCTTGGGGAAACAACTACAAACAGAAGTGACACGCGTTAGCTGCAGGGAGTCCAGAGGCTGCGAGGGGTGAGCGGCCGGCCCCGCCTGACCCCGCTGGCCCCCCTCCTCGCTCCTCCCCAGGGCCCAGCAGAAGGAGAGGCCCCGCCCTGGGGCCGTGGGTAAGCAGACACACAGACAGGATGCAGTTCTGTGAACAAATGCACTTTATTGGTTCTGATACAGAGCTGCCAGGAAAGCCGGCGGGCGGGCTGGCATGTGGCACCCGCACCTACGCTGGGCTGTGAGGCGGAGCACCAGCGTGCGGCCCGGTGCTGGGCTCTGCCAGCCGGCCACAGGGCCCATTGGTCGGCGGGCGACTGCCACCATCACACAGTCCTCTCGGCACAGCCCATGGCCCGTGGCCAGCGAGTCCCTCCGTGGAGGTGGCCAGTCTGCCCTGCCCAGCCGCCACCGCAGTCATGATGCCTCGGCCCACCCGGACCCTCGAGGCCCGGCCTATTTGTGACACGGTGCCCACCAGGCTATGACTAACCGGGGACGTGGCCTGCTGCTGAGGCCCCGGGCCCTCGGCCTCCTGAGCCTCCACAGGCCCTCACCTAGCCAGGCCCAGGGCTGGACGGCACAGTCTGACTGGACGCCTGTGACTGCCCTTGACGCTCTGAGCCAGCTGCCTGGCGTGGGCAGGGGAGGGCAGAGCACCCTCAGCAGCTCCAGCGACAGCAGGTGCTTCTTGCTGTCTGTGTCGGGCCTGACTCCTGCTCCCCAGCGTGTCCAAAGGCAGTGGCGGTGCCAGGAGAGCCCGGGAGATCCAGCGGGCCTGGTGCAGTCCAGCCTGCCCATCCCTGGGCATTAGCTCCCAGCTCTGCAGTCTGAGTCAGGCACCCTGGCCCTGACCATCTTCTCGCTGGCCTCAGGAAGCCCATGGCCACTGCAGTAGCCGCCTGCAGGCAGGACCCGATGGGACGAGTGCTCTTCGTGCCCCTGGCTCCGCAGGGCAGGCCCCCAGCTCCCGGACCCCCAGACCCCCACCTTCTGGTTAGACAACCCCCCCCCCCCGCCCCACCGTCCCATGGCTGTACAGCCCCAGGCTGCAAGGACGTCGCCTTGCTGAGGCGGCAGGGCCGGGAGGGGGGAGGACAGGTGGGAGGGAACCTGGTGAGAGCCATGCAGGTGCCTGCAGGGTCCTGCCCCCAGCCCCGCTCCGCCTCCGGCCCATCTTCTCCCCTGAGGTGTCCTCCCATCGGCCGGGAGCTTGTCCGAAGCCTGGCCGTCCGGTGCCACCTGCGCCTGCTGCCCGGAGTCCACTCCCGGCCCAGGCTCCCAGCTGCCGGGCCCACCCCTGGCCAGTGCGGCATGCAGCGGGTCGCAGGGCCCCTCACCTGTGTAGCCGATCTTCTCGAAGCTGAGCAGGCTGAAGATGCTATTGTAGAGCTGCATCTCTTTGCGGTGGCTCTGGTCCATTTCGTCCAGGATCTCCATCAGCTCATTGCCCGTCTTGGTTGGGTGGGCGCACGCGGCCTCGTGCACGGTCAGCTCGTGGAAAGGGCCGTGCCACGGGCAGCCGATGCGCTTGTACTTGCACTGGGTGACCCTGGGGAGGAGGCGGCACCCCATCACACCCAGGCCTGTGGAAGGTGGCTGTGCCCAGGGCTCCGTCGCAGGTGGGCTTCCACCCAGCGCTGCGCAGTGAGCCACCTCCTGAAGGATGCGGTCGTGTGCCGGCCCCCAGGAAGGGGTCAGAGTGCACGAGAGACTGCGCGGGGTAACATGCGAGCCGTACGTACGCCAGGCTCCCTGGGCCGGGTGGGGGGCTCTCTGCACCACAGCCCCAGGCCCCACATGCCTTCCCTGCAGGGGCGGCTCAGCAGCCCGGCCTGCTCTGCCCCCAGAGCTCCAGGGCTGGCCATGGTCTCCTGGGCCAGGGACGCCAAGGACGCTCTCTAAGAAGCCGCCACACAGCCACGAAGAGCACCGGAGAGCCAGGGCGATGTCCGGACAGCCACCGGGGGCAGACTTAAGCACCCGCTCTGGGGGACCTCACGCCCGCCCCTCCAGGGCCTGGGCCCCAAGCAGCTTCAGGAGTGTCGGGTGCGCCGGCGCCCCGCCTCCGGCAGGCCGACCAGCCCAGGCACCCACCTGTCCTGGCACTCCTCCTTCTGGTGCCTCTCCAGGAGGGAGCGGGGGAACTGGCACAGGCAGAAGCCACACTCGGAGGGCAGCTCGCTCACGGCCTTCTCCACGGCCAGGTTGCGGCAGCAGAGGCTCTTACTGATCTCGCAACGACAGTTGGGGCACGTGGCCTGCTCCTCCTTCAGCCGGGCATCTGCTAGTAGGTGGATAAAACAGCCAGCGCACATCAAGTGACCGTTAGTACACTGCGAAGAAGGAAAGGGAGATGAAGCTCACGGACCTGCGGGACGCGTGGAGCCCACGCGCCCGCCCCGCCGGCCGTTCTCATCCTGGGACACGAGCTGCAAGAGGGGCCGCGGGCGCCGGCGCACAACAGGCAGAGGCTGCCGTTCCGGAGGGCCAGGCCTTGCTCCCGTGGCACTGCGGTCCGAGCCGACAGGGCCCCTGCGGAGAGGGCGCGTCCAGGGGAACCCTCTTTGGCTTGCGGAAGTCACAGCTCTCCACTGGGGCCTGAAGCCTGGCCTTTTCCCATCTAGGGGCCAGAGACTCTCCCAAGAGTCCCCCTCAGGGCCGGGCAGGGGACGCCTAGAGGAACGTGGGCCCTCAGCTAGGCCTGATGGTGGCACTCCGCCAGCAGCAGCCACTGCCCCCCATGCCAAGACAGGTGGTCCTCTTGCCAGCTCCGGCCAACCCCCAGCCCCACTCCTCCACCGCAGCCTCCTTGGCCAGCACAGGGAGGAGGAGACTGGCTACCTGCAGCAGGTGGGGGCTTCCCGAGGGCTGGTGGCACTGGTCTGTAGCAGATGGGGAGGCTGGGCTGGCCCGGGACAGGGGCGCATGAGCCGTGTCCGCCCAGGGAAGGCAGGAATGGAGGCTGTGGGCGCGAGCCAGGCCCCCTCCCTTTCTGCATATCTGAGGCCCCATGAGCAGGGCGGGGGGGAGGGGTGCAGGGTCCTGGCGCCTGTGGACAGCAGGCTGCAGCTCAGCTGCCTCAGGCCCCTCACTGGTTCCACACGCACCTCCTGGGCACCCACTTGGCGCTGACGAGAGACGTACCGTGGCCTGTGGGCCCGGCCCTGCAGGGGCTCGCGGGGGGCGGGGAGGAGAGGCCCACACAGGAACCAGGTGCAGGAGCAAAGACAGGCTTGTGCTCCAGGCAGACACAGCTCCCAGTCCCCTGAGAGCTGCTGCTCGCCAGCGCTGCAAATCCCCAGAGAGCTCCTGGGTCACAGGACCCCGGGTGGGACCCAGCATGGCAGGGAGACTCATGGGCCACCGCCTGGCCATGCTGCGCGCATGCCATCACTTCAGGGGTCCGTGTGCCCCGAGTTCAGGGCCGTAGGAGGCAGAGTGGGCTCTGAGCACTCGGGCCTGACTGGGGCCTCATTCGCAGAGGCCACATCCACACAGACACTGCAGCTGAGCTGCACTCAAACCTCAACTTCCGAGTCAGGTCAAAAGTTACAACGTACAAGACGAGGAAGGGTGCCTGGCAGGGGCCAGCCGGCGCCAGCTCGGACGCACGGGATGGCTGGGGGTGGACATGGGAGGCTGCCCCAAGAGCGGGCAGGGCAGAGAAGCTGTCCGTCCGGTCTGCCCCCTGGGGTCCGCAGAGAAGCCCGAGATGCAGCACGTGGAGGGGAGGGTGGCGGACACGACACCATCGGCTGCTGCCGCCCCGCAGGAGGTGCAGCCCAAGAGCCCAGGGTACACGGCCTCTCACAGCCCCGCCAAGGGCCTGAGCCAAGAGGCCCCGGCTTAGCCATGCCACAGCCCCAGCTCCCAGAAGGCAGAGGGCAGCAGCACATTCTAAGCTGGCCACGATGCCTGGAGGAGGGCGCTCCAGGGTGCCCCGGAGGCAAGGCAGCCCCTGAGGAACGCACACGATTACGGGGCCAGCTCTGGTCCTCGATGCTCCTGGCGAGCGGCTGCCCAGGCAGAGCCCCAGGGCCTGAGCAGAGGGGCAGGAACGGGCCTGGCCGGTGGGCTGCCCTTTGGCGCTGGGGGCCCAGCCAGGGTGTGGCCTGAGGGTGAGAGACTCGCAATGGAGTCCTGGGACCTGGTGAGGGACGCCGAGGCTGCCGCGGGGGTGACTGCTCACTCCCGGCACTGTCCCGAAAGCCCCTGCTCTGGAGCCAAGAGGGGTGACATACGAGGCCCTGACCCCCCGCAGGCCTCGCCTTAGGACCTGAGTGACGGTGGCAGGGACCCAGCCTGCCAGAGCCCCCAGACCCCACCCAGGCTCAGGCAACACAGCACCTGCCCTCCCCTGGGCTCTGGGGAGAGGGGTCACTGCCCCTTCAGCCCTGACAGCTTGGCTCTGAGAACACGGCCGATCAGCAAGACGCTTGAGCGCTGCCGGCTGGCCAAGGACCAGCCAACGCTCACCTGCAGCTGGCCCCTTACCAGCCACGCCAGGATGCTGTGTGGACAGCAGGTGGCTGGCCTCAGCCGCAGCAGATACCCTGCCCAGGGGCCTCTCCACAGCAGGGCAGTCACCTGGCTCCAAAGCCTGCCCCACCACCCAGGCCTGGCCCAGGGCGGCGCAGACCAGGCCTCAGCAGTGGTCAGGCTGGACTGTCCCCAGCCAGAAGCCAGGCCTCAGAGGACTGTGCAGAGCAGCACCTCCTGCCAAGCCTCTGACGGACAGCACTGGCCAGGGTGGGCCAGAGTGCTCCACTTGACCTACCAGGGCCTAGTCCCCAAAGCCTGCGCACCCCAAGGAGCAGTTCCTGCAGCACCCAGGCCGGGCTTCCTTCCCACCACCTGCCAGAAGACCCTGGAGGGCGTCCACAACCCAAGACGACATCCCTCCCAGGACAGACGCTGGCTTGACCCCACTGGCGGCCACCTCTATGAGCTTCAGCTGGTCACCTCTCCCTCTGGGCCTCGACTTCCTCAGGCACAAAGGCCAATGGGGCCAGGACTGGCCTTGCTACGTGCTGAAGAGGGAGGAGGGGACAATGCGTATGGCCGCGTGGCTCAGCCCCCACGGAGCCTCGGAAAGGACTCTAGGCACAAGCCTGGGATTTCAGCAGGACTCCTCCCTCACCGCTGGGTTTCCCAACCCCACCAAGTGGGCAATGACCCTACTCAGCCCAATGACCAGGAAGGGCGCATCTGTACCTGCCTCCCAGGACACCACCCAGCAGCCCCTCCCTCTGCCTGGCAGCAGGCAGTGAACCTGCACCCAGGCCACACGTGCCGCACGCCGCCACCTGAACCAGCTCCTCCCTGGGCACGTGGAAGGAACCGCCTGAGGGCCTGAGGAAGAGCCCCGGCCTTTGGGGCAAAAGCAAACCTCAGACAATGCTCCCAGTTTCTGGGGGTCCAGTCCTTGATCGGAAAGCCTGGGGTTCCCCCACTCCGCTCTTTACCGCTAAAGGAAGGCTCAGCCCCCAGACCCATGGGAGTAGCCCGCCCATCGTCCGAAGCACAGCTGAGGGCGCCAACCCCGCACGTGCCACTCAGCCCAGCCGAGGCCTCCCTGCGCCAGGCCCAGCGGGGCCTCCCGGAGCCCCAAGCCCCGCACACGCAGCTTGTATCTCAGCCTCTTCTCAACAAGGGGCCCCGAAGGGACCACGCGGCGTCCAAGGTGCACAGCTGTCTCCGGCGAGGCCGTGACTCACCTCCACCAGCTCTGGGGGTTGAAGTCCTGGGCCAGCAGTTCCTGAGGTCCCACCACCCTGAAAGCCAGGACCCGAGTGGAGACCAAACACCCGCAGAGGCAGCTCCTGCTCAGAACCCAAGGGCTGCATGGCTCAAACTCTGACTCAAAGGGTGACACGCATGACAAAGAAGACAGCTTCTCATCCAGCCGGTCCAGAAACTCCCCTCTCTCGGCCCTTGATTTGGACAGCTGAGCAGACATATTTTCAATGCTCTTTTCTGCTCATTTCTCACCCCAAAGCATGAGCCGGCTACAGTCTCGGAGCTGGGGCAGAGGATCCCAGGCCACGAGGGTGGGCGGCCCCGTCGGAGATTCCCAAAACATCACCTTGAGGAGAGGCCGCGGCACCTGGCAGGCCAACAGATGCCAAGACGGTGCCCTTGGAGACCCCCCCCCACGTCCTGTACGCATACTGGCCAGGATCCAGGCAGAAACGGAACCACCCTGCCTCCTGGTCTTTTACCAGTGTGACTGCCAATTCGGTACCCAAGCCCCTTGGGCTGAGGCGAGTCCTGGTGGGGACAGGTGGCCTTAGGGGTGGGAGGACGTCCCCAATCCTCCCACAGCATGGACAGTGGCAAGTGCACTAGCCAGGAGGAACAGGCCAGGCATCCTCCAGCAAGAGAAGACCCCTCAGCATCAGGGGTGCTGCCTCAGTAGGGCCACAAGGAGCAGGAGGGGGCACCCAGGCAGAAGGGGCAGGGCCAGGTCTGAGGCCAAGAGCAGAGTGCACAGGACCCGAAGGTCAGTTGGTGCCACACCCCGTGACAGAGGCCCCCCTCACTACTCCTTCACCCCGATGGGGTGGCAAGGAGCTTTCCTGGCTGAGCGGCCCCTCCCTCCAGCTTCAGCCGACCTCAGTGGGTGAGGGCCAGGTCTGGCTTACGAAGGACATGCGGGCCTCGTGTGAAGGGCTGGGGTAGGGCCCAGGTCAGGTGTCCGGGGCCAGGCTGACTGCAACACTCCAGGCACCACTCACGGAGGCTGAGCTTCCCCCAAAGGAGTCCAAGGGGCCAGTTCGCACCGCCCCGGGGTGCGGGGCCGCACGCAGACAGGTGCCCCCCCCCACGTCAGCACGGAACTCCTGCGGCCTCCCACCCCCAGGGCTGACTGCTGCGGTGCCCGCCCAGGGCACATCTTGTCAAGCCAGTCACCAAAGACACACCTAACACCCACAGGCAGAACATCAAAGCCAGCACCCGCCGGGCCTGCCGGGGTCCTGCCCTGAACCGACACAGACCATGGTGGGAGCCACCGGCACGAGTGCCCTGGTCTGACACCAGAGCCGGTTTCCCAGCCCAGGTGGCATGGTGTACCGCGCATGGGCGGGGAGCAGGCGACACGGGGCCAGGGGCTCAGGTTAGGGAGCAGACGAACAAGCCCATCTGTGCAGCCCAGGTCTGCTCTCGCCAGCATCCAGGCTTCCCTGGAAGTACAAAGGCAGGTAGGGGCTGGCGGCCAGAAAGCAAACTCTCGAGTGACTGTGCACCCAGCCACCTCCAGAAGCCCATGGAGTTGCCCCTGCAGCCCCCGTGCCAGGCACCGCATGCAGGGCTCAGCGTGGCCACTAGTTCTTCTCCTCAGCCCAGAACTAGGTACTATCTTGAAAGGCCCTCAGATGCACAGCCCGGCTGGTACCCTCCCCAAGCCACGTATCCCGGTGGGGTCAGGCAAAATACTGCCCCAAGGAACAGAGAGCAGGACACACCACATGCCGAGGCCAGCCCACTGGAGACAGCCAGTCAGCATGACTCACCAAAGGTGGCCAAGAGAGGTGTAGGGTCGGAGCCAAGGCCGAGAAGGTGTAGCCAGCCGTGGGCCCCAACCTGGGGCACTCATTTCAAGGCAGCATATGTGGGGCCCATGCTGCCCTTGACCAGATCCTCCCAGAGCCAAGCCAACTCTGATGCCGACCAGGCAACAGCGTGGGCCTCTGGCCCGCCCTGAGCCCCTGCTTCACCCGGCAAAGTCCCCATCCGGGGCTGTTGCGAAGGTGAAGCGGAACACTGCAGGTGACAGGGAGCCACCAAGAGGCCTTCCCTCAGGCCCGTCACATCCCAGGCTCCGGCGTGGGTGCAGCGGTGCAGCTGGGCCCCACACACGCTCCCATCCCGTGGCAGGTCTCCTGGCAGCCACAGGGAGTTCTGGCCCGTGGCAGGGCTCCAACCCACCCTTCTAGAACCGCGGGTTCTCCCAGGGATCGCATGTTCCAATGCTTTCTCCAAGCCTCCGGAGACGAGAGGCAAACAGCTCCCTGTCGAGGCGCAGGTGTCACTGAGAACGGAGGGGGGCACAGGGCCAGTGCCAGAAGCCATTGCTCCGCACCAGTGGGCCTGTCCCGCCGTGCTCCAGAGCCAAGCCCACTAGGCCACCGTCAGGTGGCCTCAGTGCCTTCACTTTCCACCACAGCTGCTCAGTTGCCGGCCTCGAGCCCGCCCCGGTCAGAGCTCAGCTCCCAGCACTGTGCGGGCCGGTTTGAACCAGCCGGGCTCAGAGGCAGCTCTGGCCAGAAGCAGAGCTGCAGCTCTCCGTGCTGAGGGGACCGAGAGCCGGCACCACACAGCCTGTTATCCTGCCAGGTCCAGCCCCAGCCCATCCACAGCAGGGCAGACGAGGCGCCAAGTTACCCTGGGAGCCCCCACCATGGACTGGGCTTCTTAGATGCTCACTCGAGGCCCACAGAAGGAAGAGTTCTTCCATGTGAAAGGATCGAAGGTCACGGGCAAGGAAAAAGGGCCAGTCCTGAGGTGCACCCCAAGGCTGAAGGGGTTATGAGACGCGCTACCCCAATCCACGCTTGGCTAGGAGGATACTGTGGCCTCTGGCCAGGAGCTTCCCAAAGCCCAGGAGGGTGGGTTGAAAGCCAGTGTCCTCTCCCCAAGGAACTCAACCCACTTCCCCACCAATGCCTCGTCTTTCTTCTCTCCATCACCCAGACACACTGGGGTCCTCCCAAGCAAACTCAGGCCCGAGTGGGAAGGATCTGGAAAGACAATCCAGACTAGTCCTGCACTGTTCACTACGAAAACAGCTCTCTCACCCCTCGTCCCCAGTTTGAGTATAAGCAGGGAGACAAGGCCCCATCAACCATGTGCAGCTCCTGTACATGCAAAGACAGGTGACAGGGCACCTGCTTCACCCCTCAAAGGTGCTCTGGGGGCGTGGGTATTATGGATGGGGGTTGAGGTGGAGAAAGCCAAAGGCTGCACAGTGATTCTGGGACCAGAGAGAGGTGGCTCCTGCTGCTACATGGCACACATGTCAGACCCACCTGGGTCCGGTGCCCTCTCTGACAGCTGGTTAAGGACTCCTGAGTCCAGCCACCACGCCCCATCTCCAGATGGAAGTAAAGTGGACAGACCTCCTAGAGCACGGGGAGCCTAGGAAGCCATGTCTGGCGTGGAGAAGGCCGGACGTGGCAGGAGCCTAGCCTGAGGCATAGCAAGTCCAGAAGACGCTGGGTTGGGCTGGGGCTGGTCCAGACCATCTGGACGGTTTATCCAGACCAGGAATGAGGGGAACGGGTGGGGAAGAAAAGAAGTGACCCCTCCCTTCTCAGCCTTCTCTCAGAAAGAAATGCCAAGGGGAAGGGGATTCTTCCACTAGGGAGAATAAAGGGGTACATCCACCAGGAGCATGAGGACACATCGGGGGGTGTGTCATGAAAGAACCGAGAAGGAGCTCTTGAGGAAGAGGATAGACCAGGGGCTCCCAGAGCCCAGGGAGCTGAGGATTTAGGGGAGCAGGCTGGGAGGTGGGCAGGAGGGCGGGCATCTGTCACCAGCTTTCTCTGGGGCCATCTTGGGGGGGGGGCGGCTGGGGAGGGGGCAGCAGGGGAACCTGAAAAGAGGAACATCTAAATGGAAGACAAGAGATTCACATCAGGAAATAAGGGGGAAAGAGGATTCCGAACAGGAAACAAGAAAGTCCTGAGAAGAACAGAATGAGGAGCTTCCGAACAGGTGCCAGAGTCCCACCTCTGGGCCCCAGGGCTTGGGCCTGGCCTCCGAGGAGACGCGGTGCCAGGGGGCCCGGCCACGGCGGGGCTGGAGCCGAGCCGGGTCGGGGTCGGGCCGGCGGCCCTACCTGGTACACGGAGGCTTTGGGCAGGTCCAGGCAGACCGTGCAGCACAGAACCGAGTAGAGCCGCTCTTCTAGCTTCCCGCTGCCCGCCGCCGCCGCCGCCGCCGCCGCCTCGGCCGCCTCGGCCGCCCGTAGCCGCTTCTTGGGCGGCGCGTCGGGGTCGCCGGCCGCCTCCTGCAGCTGCCGGGCGCCGGCCAGGCCCGCCTCGTCTGGGAGCCCGGGCCCCGCGGCCTCGCCTAGCGCCGCCGCCGCCGGTCCCGCGGCCGCCCCGGGCCCGGCCCCGACCCCGGCCCCGACCCCAGCGCCGGCCCCGACTCCGGCCGGCACGGAGCCGGCTGGCCCTGCGTTCGGGCCACCCCCGCCGGCCTCCTCGGCGCCGGACATTGCGGCCGGCCGGCCGGGCGGGCGGGTGCCGGCGCGCTCCCCGGGCTAGAGGTTAGGGGCGCCGCGCGCTCCCACCGCCCTCTCGCCGCCGCCGCCGCAACCCCGCAGCCCCGCTCCCTGCGCCGCCGCCTCAGTGGGTCCGGCCCGCGCGTCGCCCCGCAGCCTCCGCGGCCACCGACCCCGGCGCGGCCGCCATCTTTGTTTTCGCTGCGCGCTCTTCCCCCCGCCCCGCGGCCGCCACCGCCCCCTCGGTTTCCCAGTCACGTGACCGGCGTGAAGCCAATGCGGCTGCGGCTCGGGCGAGACAGCCCCGACGGCCAGAGCCAATGGGCGCGCGAGGGCCCGCCCCTGCAGAATGTGGGCGGGGCCCCGGGCGACCGGCCCCGGCGCGCTCACCCCTGCAGGGAAGCCCTGGCCTGCAGGGGTGAGCGCCGTGCTTCCCGCTGGTGCTAGGCGCGGACCACACGCCTTGGTCCTTGAGGACCTGGGGCACCCTCGGATCCCCCACGTCTGGATGTGTCTGCGCCTTTGTCCCCGGACACACAGGCTTGCGTGCGCGGGGCTCAGGCCAGTCGCTTGAGCGAGAGACCCCGCCAGCTACCCCCTCCCTCTTGCGCGGGACCCGATGTGCTTCTATAGGACTCAAGGGCAGGGATTCCCCAAAGGAGGGCTCTGGACCTGAAATCTAGCCCATTGCTCTTCCCACGCCCGTTTCTTAATCCTGCGCTTAGGAGCTGAGGAGTCCGCTGAGGAAAGTGAGGGTCTTCAAAAATCAGGACTTGCCTTGCACAGGCCAGAGGACAAACGTGTAGTGTAGAGGTCGAGTCAGCCCTGGGAAGGGATGTACATTTCCGAGAAGAGCTGTGGAACAGCTCTCCCCTGTGCCCACCCCAGCCTGGTGGCCCATGGAGCTCACTGAGCCAGAGAAACATGAGCTAGACCTTGTAAGGATGTTCAGAGCTCCACCATGTCCCAGGAGAGCAAGGGTTCCTATGTCTCCGCAGTCCAGGAGCCCTTCTGACAAAGGTGCATGCCCAGCAGGCCAAGCTAAGTCAGGCCTTCAGGGTGGTTCCAGGGCATTGACTTCCTTTGCTCAGGGAACCAGTTGCTGCCCTGGGAGCCCCAGAAGCTCCTGGAGGGCCCCTCAATCCGTCTCAAGAATGGACAGATGCCACATACCTGCTAGAACCCTAAGGTTTATTGCAGACCAAGCCTCTCTTTGGATCTACAACCATGGCCAGCCCAGAATCAGGCCCCCAAATGTGCCTGGGACTTGGTCCCCCTCATTCTGGTCTAGGCAAGTCCTCACACTCAGCCAGAGGAGGAGACAGTGCCCAGACTCTGCCCCCTGACCAGTCACTCTGTAGCAAGCTGGCTTCTGGAGGGAGAAGAGCCTCTCCCTAGAGGAGGAGGCCCGTGAGGGGAAGGCGGTAGCCAGGGGAGAAGGCTTGCTTTGCTGTCTCCAGCCATCACTCCCACTGCAGGCGCTGTGCGCGCAGGGCCTGGTGGTAGGTCCAACTGCCCGCAGCCAGGGCCCAGCGACAGAGGTCCTCCTTTGGTAGCAGCAGCAGTCTGTCCTCCTCCAGCCGGCTCAGGAGGCCTGCAGCACCCAGCATCACCCCCCCCCACATTCCATAAGTGTTGGTTGTGAAAACAGCCACGATGAGGATGGTCACAGCAACCACCAGCACCACCGCCTGGCCAGCCACAGAGCGGCCCTCGGCACCAAGGTGGTCACCAGCCACTGCCAGCACCATGCCTCCTCCTAGAAGCAGATTGGCAGAAGAGCAGTCCCCATTCATCCAGTGGAAATCAAAGGCCAGAAGGGGCAGGCCAATGACAGTGGCCACCCAGGCTCCAGCAAGACAGTCTTCATCTGTGCGGAGCCCTGGGGCCAGCATGGTGGCAGCGGCCAAGGCCTGGAGCAGGAAGCCAGCAGCGGCCCCTCGACTTGCCTGTCAACACAGGGAAGGGGGGAGATGTAGGGAAAAGAGGCCAGGACCTTCCTTTAAGCAGGGAAGGGTTTGGGGTACTCACAGAAGCCCGGCCTCCATGCTTACCTCCCACCACCCTCTCGCTGATTCAGGAAACTGGCTAGGTTTTTTGGGTTTGGGAGTGGGCTATGCCCCTGCCCCGCCCCAGGGTACTCACCTGGGCAGTGCTCACCGCCGCATGCAGAGACACCGTTCCCAGTACCAGGTGGGACAGGGAAGCGCTCCACTCGCTCCATGGCCTGGAGGCCATGGCACCTCTGGCGGTAGTGAGTTTGAGGGAACAGGAAAAGGATCCTCAACTTTGGAGAAAAAGGTGGAGGCCGGCGACAGGGAGCCCCTAAGGGCGGCTCTCCGGGCCTCCCAGGTTCCAGAGTCCCATTACTAAACGAAACTCCCGAGCCCTGAGGTCACTGGACACAACCGTGGGGAAGGAGAACCTACTTCGGCTGGGAAAAGGGGAAGACACGGAGCGGGGCCTGGACCGGGTGGGCGTTAGCTCCAGCGCCCTGGAACCCAAGTCGGGGCGCAGGGCCAGGGGTAGGGGCGCGGAGAGGGGCGCAGGGCGAGCGCAGACCCACTCGGCCCGGCCCCTGTGCCTAGGGAGGCGCCGTCCTCGGCACTCGGCGTGGAAACAGCAGCCGTGCGAGCGCTCAGATCGCTGCGACGCGCGGCTGCGGCGCAGCGGCGACCAGCAGGCCGAAACCAGCCCACCGCACCGCCCTCCGACTCCCGCCCCGCCTACCGCGCGCGGCCTGCGGCCACCCCTTACCAACCAACGAGAGGAGAAGAGGCTAGAGCGGCGGCGGCGGCGGCGGGGGGGGCGGGGCCAGGGCGACGCGGGCGGGGAGGCGACCTGGTTGTAAGAGGTGGGCGGGGCTAGGAGGGCCGTTGTCTCCTCGCGCCCCGCACACAACCCCACCCGTCTGGAGAAGGGAGTGGCCTGAGGAAGGAGCCTCGAGGGGCGGGGCGGCGAAGGGGCGGGGTGCAGCTGGAGAAGGGACGAGGGGGAAGGGCCCCGAAGACGGAGCGGGGAGGGGCGGGGCCTCTCGGGGCGGGGCGAGAAGGGAGGGGCGGGGCGACAAGGGAGGGGAGCGACCGAGGAAGAGCTTCGAGGGTAGGAAAGGTGGGACACCTGCGCGGGCAGAAGCCTCTCAGGGGATAGAGCCCTGGGGGCCCCTCGCAGAGGATTGGTAGGGATCCTAGAAGAGGGGATGAGGGGGCTATGGGTGCTCTCAGCCCGGGGTCTCCGCTACGTAGGGTGGCGGCCTCGAGGACACCTGTCTCTGGGCCCCTTTCCTCGGGCGCCGGTCCTCCGCCCGCGGGAGCCGGGCCGAGGGGGCGGCCGCCGGAGCATGCGCACCGGCTCTGCGGCGGGCGGGCGCGGAGTCGGGGCGCGGGGACGCGGGGCGGCGAGAAGCGGGGCCCTCTGCCGCCCCGCGCTCCCATGTACGCCTTCTACTCGCTGCTCATCTACATCTTCTACAGCCTATTCCGCAGGGATGGCGGGGCGGCGGCGTCCGCCGATCCTGGGAACCCCGCCGGCGACCCCCGTCCTCCTGGGAACGGTTCTGCAGGCCTGCGCAGCGTAGGTTCCAGGGCGCTGACGCGGGGGAGGGACCATGTGGACGACCCTGTCTCTGATGTTGGAAGCTGAGATCCCTGCACCAACCCCTCGGGCTCAGTCCCCGAGGCAGGCAGCCCTAGGCCGCCTGGCCTCTCCTCAGGGGCTCCCCCTGCTCCCTCCCTAGAGTGTCCGCTGCAAGGCCGGGGGTCGCCGCCGCCCCGACCAGCCCACCGCAGAACTGTGGACCGAGCTGACCGGCCTGGTCGGTAGGTAATGGTGCGTTAGGAACGCTGCCTCCCCGGGGCCGTGAGGGAGCGACACCGTCGGAGAGATGCTGGGGCGCCTGTGACCCCTTTGGGAGGGAGGGACCTGGCAGGTACCAGCTGGTGGCCTAGCGTTTGACACGTGACCCAGGACACCTACCCATCCCACTACCTGGCCTCACAGGCTGCTCGGAGTCTGAGGGTGGCCCGGGAGGGGCAGCCGAAGGCGCTCCCGCCGAGGTCTCCCTGGAAGAGGCTCTCGTGCGCCTTGCTGAGTTCCTCTCAGTCCAGCTGGGGGCGGAAGAGAGCTTGGGGAATTCTCCAGACCTGAGCAAGGTAAGCAGAGCGGAGACTCCTCCTCCAGCGACCTGTGCTGTTTCCCCACTTCCTCTGATCTCCATTCGTAGCGCTGCCTCCCGGGCCCTCATTCTTGCTCCCTCTGATTCCTGTTTCTTTCACAGCCGGCTGATGTTCCCCCACTGCTGACGGTGACTGGTCAGCTCTTGGCCCTCCTGGCATGGATTCGGAGCCCCAGGGGAAGGCAGGCCCTGCACCAGGGGACTCAGCCAGCCTCAGGGGTGCAGCCCCCTGTTCAGGCTGGTGCGTAAGGAGTAGTGAGTTGAAGGGGGAGCTTGTCGAGGAGGTGGCACCCACTGGAAACCGAGTGACCAGCCATGAGAGGTCCCAAGCCCTTCCCCGCTCCCCAGGCGCCCTCTCCTTTAGGCCGGCGATGATCTCTTCAGTCCTAACGGGGTCCCCCTCCTCCTAGGATCCCCGTCCCAAGAGGAAAGCCCTTCCCATTCCCCGAGGGTTGAGGACCAGGGGCAGCAGCCTCCGAGGTTGGAGGAAGACCAGAGGGCTTGGCAGCGGCTGGAACAGCTCATCCTGGGACAGGTGAGGGGCCCAGGAGGCAGTGGGGGGCTGGGAGCGGACTGGCAGGAAGTGTCCCACCCTGTGCCCCTCCCTCCTTTCAGCTGGAAGAGCTGAAGCATCAGCTGGAACTGCAGGGGCAGGAGCTGGGTCAGCTGCGCCTGGGAGTGGTGAGGCTGCTGGGGTGGGCGCTGGAGGAGGGGGACGTGAGTGCGCCCCAGACTCTCAAGTGAGTCCTGAGAGCTTCCTTCTCTGCCAGGGGGCGACGGACTCAGAGAAGAGGGTTCAGCATCTAACTTTGGAGAATAGCGCCCTGAAGCAGAGCCTGAGCCTTACTCGGGACCTCCTGCTGCGCTGGGGCCCAGGCCCCCCGAGCAGGGCCCCCCAGGTACCTTTCACTGGGGCCACCTGTGCAGTCTGGGCCTCTGTGCACCCGGTCCCCCAGGCTTCCTCCTGCTCACTGGGGCAGAGGCAGGGGACAGGGCCCGGCCAGGACTGTGGGCAGCCTGTGCACGGGGTAGCCCCACCAAGGAGTCTGGGCCTTGGAGAATCCCATCCCTTCACCTGCTGGCTCCTCTGAGTGACTGTGCCCCAGAGAGCAGAGGGACTTGGGAAAGGGAGCACTGCATGGCTCCATGACCAGCTCTGCCTGTCCTTCTCCTCACAGCTTTTTCATCTGTGAAATGGGGCAGCTTGAGTGCCCCGCCCCAGTTCTTTCCTGGCTCTGTAGCTGATGTGGCTCCTTCTCCTTGTAGGAGGAGGCAGGAGCACTGGTGGAGCTCCAGGACCAGCTTCAAGAGGCCCAGGACACCACAGAAGCCCTCCGAGTCCAGGTGGGCACGGGGCCAGGGACCGGGGAGTCTGGGGCGCTGGGAAGAGGGTGTCTGAGGCAGAGCCTGGTAAGTGCCTGTTTCCTCAGTGACAGGGTGGGGTTGGGCGGGGCAGCTGGGGGTGCAGGAGGTGCAGCTGCAGGGCCTTCGGGGGGCCCTCCGGCAGCTCCAGCAGGACACTGAGCAGAACTGCAGACGGGAACTGCAGCAGATGCGTGGGCAGCTGGCAGGTGAGGGCTGGGGCTGGGGAGATGGGGGCACGGCCATGGAGTCTGGACTTCCCTCACCACATCCTTCCCCCGCCAGGACTTCGTGCCTGCATGGCCAGCCTGCGTCAGGGCTGTGGGGACCTCCGGGGCCTGGTCAGCACCTTTACCCAGAGCTGCCAGGGTTCGCTGAGTGAAGCCCGGGGCCAGGTCAGGACCGATTCCCCTTCTCTTTCAGTTTTCTTTTCAGACCGCACCTGTAGCACATGGAGGTTCTCAGGCTAGGGGTCCAACTGGAGCTGCAGCTGCCGGCCTGTGCCACAGCCATACCAATGCCAGATCTGGGCCGTGTCTGTGACCTGCAGCTCAGCTGACGGCAACGCCGGATCCTTAACCCACTGAGCAGGGCCAGGGATTGAACCCACATCTTCATGGACACTTGGGTTTGTTACCACTGAGCCACAAGGGGAGCTCCACTTCCTCCTCTCTCACCCGCCTTCTGGGCCTTCGCGTGGGGGGAAGCCCCGTTCTTCCTTCCTCTCCAGCAGCAGAGAGTTGCCTGTTGTAGTGGAGGCTGGAGGCTCTGGAACCAGAGAAATTGTGTGACCTCATTTTTGTTCCATATAAACTAGGGGGACAGTGATTCCCTCACAGGATGCCAGGAAGTCCAGGGGAGACGGATGACATCCTTGCCCATCCTGGGCCCCCTAGGGGACGCCACAGTGGACGCAAAGCCATTGAAAGCTGCGGGTCACCACAGCTGCCACCCCACGCTTTTCCATGGGTCTTTCCTCCCCCCACTGTCTGCCTCACATCTGTGTCCCCCCCAGGTATCCTGGGCCCTGGGGGCACTGTCAGCGGGAGGGGCTGGGACTCAGCTCCTCGAGGCACAGCAGGGTCCCCCAACTGGATGCCCAGGGCGAATGCTGGAGCTCAAGGGTATGGCAGGTTTGGGAAACCAGGGGGTGGGTGGGCAGAGGCAGAGCAAGTCGAGCCTCTCCGCGCTTCGGGACCTGGGAGGCAGCTGGCTGACCTGATCTCCACCCCAGGAAACATCCGTGTGCTGTGTCGGCTGAGGCCAGGGACACCCTCCAGCCTGGTGAGCTTGGAGCCCGGCCCGGGTGGCAGTGTCACCACCTGCTATCGAGGGCACCGGCGTCGCTTCCGCCTGGACTGGGTCTTCCCTCCACATGCCAGCCAGGAGGAGGTGATGCCCCCCTCGCCCCTGTGTTGACAGACCAGCCCTGGAGTCCAGAGGAGGCTTGGGCTCCGCGTCCCTGTCTGTCTGCCCTCCCGGGGGAGTGGCTGGACTCCAGCAGGGAAGGGAGGGAAGGGGGTGGAAGACTTGGAGGGCAGGACTGGCATCCTAGCGGGCACCTCTTTTCCTTCCAGGGTTTTCCCTTTGCATCCCCCCACCAAACTCTGGCCCAGGGGAGACAGACCTTCAGTTTAGCCAGGAAGATTCACGTTTGCAAAAGTAATTTTTTGCCAGGAAACTAAGGAAAACGAACGTGTCTGAGGTGGTGGTTACTGCGGAGCATAGCTGGGTGCTGTTGTTGTGGGGGGACAGTGGTGTGACCTCCTTCCCCCAGGCTTCCCTGGTTGCCCACCCCCTTCTTGCTTTTTGGCCACAAAGGGGAAGGGAGCGCCGCAGGTGAGCTTCCAGCCTCTGGGCTCGCCCACCACCCCGCACAGACCCTGCCCTCCTTCCCTCCTCCCCTTTCCTGCCAGACCCAGCAATGATGCTGCAAAGCAGAGGCTTAAGCCCCAGCCCGCCACTTTGCTTCCCATTGCACACAAACCTTAAGACTGGAGCTTCCATAGCTCAGGAAGTGGAGGCTGAGAGCAGGGAGGGGGCGGGGGGGGTGTAGATAAAGGGCAGAGCAGTCAGACTCGGACCTGTGATGCCGCTGGGGGACACTGGGAGATGAGAAGCCTGGCAAGTGGCCAGGGCCCCCCCACTTCCTGGCGCCGCGGCTCTTTTCTGCCTGCCTCTGCTGCACCCACCGCCATCCATCTTTAGTCTCCATCCCAAACCGCAGACCTGAACAGGGTCCTCTACTCAGTGTATCTGGATGAAGGAGCTAAAGGCACCTGTCACTGAGCCCCCTCCCCTGTGCTCACAGGCCCCCCACCCCATCACTCCCACGGCTTCTTTCTAGTCATGGCATTTAGTGACCTCATGGGGGATTCTGGACCTTGCCCTCATGCTCAGCCAAGCAGAGCTGATGGCCCATTCAGTCACTGGCCGTCTTCTGGACACAGAACCTGGCCGCCTCATTACTCAGAAGACTGCTGGTTGGCGGTGTCCAGTTGCCGGGCAAGACTCAAGCCCCAGCTCCATCCCTTCTTCCCCTGGCTCTCGGCACCACTCCTGGCTGCCCTCCATCCCCTACACCCCGGGACCCTCTGGGCTCATCCTCGTGTGCCAAGTGCCGGACTGGCCCTCTTGGCCCATGTTCCCACTTAATCCTCATGACAGGGGCCACTACAGTCCTCCTCTCACAGAGGGAAGGATGAGTGACTTGGCCGAGTCACACCCGGGCTGGGCCCTTGCCTGCACCTTCCACCCAGACTTCAGCACTCTGCCCACCCGCTCCCTCTTCCTGTCACATCCTTTCCCTTCACTGCCTGGCAAGTTCTTGCAAACGCCACCTTCTCCGGGGAGCCTCCTCTGTCTGTTGGGAGGTCCGCCCGCCTCCTCCCAGGGGACCCACGTGTCGTGTGGCTTAGTCCGGCCCCAGGTCCTGGGGCTCAGGGCCCCTCCTCCCTTCCTCCCCCCCAGGTCTTCAGGGAGCTGGAGTCGGCAGTGCTGTCCTGCCTCGGAGGCTACAGTGTCTGCATCTTCACCTACGGTCAGACAGGGACGGGGAAGACCTACAGCATGGAGGTGGGAGAGGCCGGCGTCAGGGCGGCTCCTGGGGCCAGGGGCTGGGATGTGAGCCCAACGCGGCTCCCCACCCCGTTCCCAGGGCCCACCTGAGGACCCTGGCATAGCTCCCCGGGCGCTGCAGTCACTGTTCCGGGAGATGGGGACAGGGGGACAGCACCGCGTCACCCTCAGCATGGTGGAGATCTACAACGAGGCTGTCAGGTCAGGGCTGAACCGAGCCGGCCGCGGGCTGAGGCCCCAGCTCCTTCTGGTCCGGCCCCCAACCAAGCCCTCCCCTTTCTTGCCAGGGACCTCCTAGCCCCAGGGCCTCCCCAGCGCCTGGCAGTGAGGCAGGGCCCAGCCGGCCAGGGGGGAATCCAGGTGGCAGGCCTCACCCACTGGGACGTGCCCAACCTGGAGGCGCTACACCAGGTGAGGCTCCCAGCGGGGCCGCGCCGTCGCCCAAGACCCCGCCCTGTCCCTCCCTCCCCGGGGCGCAGCCCCTGCCGCTCTGTCCTCCAGATGCTGAGCCTGGGTAGGAGCAACCGCGCCACCGCCGCCACCACCATGAACCAGCACAGCTCTCGTTCGCACGCCCTGGTCACGCTGACGCTGCGCGCGGCGCCCCCACGGCGCGGCCCGGCCACCGCAGGTACCGCGGGCGCGCCCGAGCCCCGCGGGGGCCTCGCGGCCCGGAGACCCGGCCTCCACGTCGGGCTCGCTCGCCCCCCGCAGGCACGCTGCACCTGGTGGACCTGGCGGGCTCCGAGCGTGCCTGGAAGGCGGGGGCGGCAGCCGGCACGCCGCGGGAGGACCGGGACAGCGCCCAGCGTCTGCGCGAGGCTCGGACCATCAACCGCTCGCTGCTGGCGCTGGGGGGCGTGATGGCCGCGCTGCGGGCCCGCCGGCCGCACGTGCCCTTCCGCGACTCGCAGCTCACGCGCCTGCTGCAGCCGGCGCTGGGCCCCGGCACCACCGCGGTGCTGCTGCTGCAGGTGCGCCCCCGCGGCTGCGGGCCCGGGAGCGGGGTTGGCCTGCCGGGCGCCGCCGGCCACAGCCCGCCCACCAGCGCCGCTTCCCGCAGATCTCCACGCGGCCCGAGGACCTCGGCGAGACCGTGTGCTCCCTCAAGTTCGCCGAGCGAGTGGGCCAGGTGGAGCTGGGTCCGGCCAGGCCCCGCAGGGCCCCGCGCTCCGGGACGCCCTCGTCGCTGAGCACGGACACACCCCTCACTGGGACCCCCTGCACCCCGACGCCGTCCCCTGGCAGCCCCCCAAGCCCTGGCCGGGACAGCGGCTCCAGCTCGGCCCTGCCCCCGCCGGAGGACCTGGCTTCGTAGTCCTGCCGGAGGAGCCCGGGCAGCGTCTCTGCCGGCAGAGGCGTCCAAGTCCCTGCTCCCCTCGCGACCTCTTGGACCTCTGGGGCCCCGGCGTCCCCCAGACTCCCGGAGCCCACCCCCTCCTCCCCGCCCCCAGGAGCGTTCCGCCCGGACCACCTCCCCTCGGCCCGGGCCCTTAGCTCCTTATCACCATCTGCTGTTATCGCGGTGCACAGCAGGGGATCCCAGAGCAGGGGCGGCAGATCCTGGCCAAGTGGTCACCAGAAAGTCACTCCCCGGCCACCAAATATCAGACTTGCATTAAAACGTTGTCTTCCTTTACTGTTCTCTCCCCCCACCCCCACCCCCACCCCCGCCCCCAAGGGGGCAGGGCCTCTATACCCTATTCCCCTTGCCCCCTAAGGTGCTACCTCCTTCCCAGGCAGTTGAGGAGAACAGGGTCTAAAGGCCGAAGCCACCATTAGTTTTCCCTCCCCCATCCCGGAGCCAGGGAGGGGAGGTGACAGGCGGTGATGGATGGATGGAAGGACAGATGGACAGAGGGCCGGAGGAGGTGAGACCAGGAAGGGCTACTCCCAGCAGGGCCCTGCTCCTTCCAGCCTTGCCTCTGGGGGTAGGAGACGCATCAGTGGCCATCGGGGCCAGGGGGGTGCCCCCCTGGGCCACAACTCTCCTGGGCCATCCAATAAACACGTGGACCCTCAGCACCGCTCGGCTGGCGCCTGGTGCTTCAAGGCTGCTGTAGTCACACACACCTCTGGGACGGCATGGCCTTGGCTTCCCCTCAACCAGCCAAATGGTGGCAGGAGAGGTGGGAGAGGAAAGCAGGCCCGGCCCTGAGAGCCTCACAGGCTGTCCCGGAGAGCAACCAGCCTGGGGTGGGGGCAGCGAGGTCTCGGGGCTGGCTCACCCACACGTCGTAGATGCTCTTGTTGGGTGGCACCCCCTGGAAGAGGGCGTCGAGATCCCACAGCAGCCCCGGTGGGCCGTGGGTTTCAGGGGCCACCCTCCAATAGGCTGTGCTGGTTGAGGGTGGGCACCCGGGGCAGGAGGGAGGTGGTAGAGGGGCCAAGGGCATTACCACATTGGGGGTGTAGATGGGCAGGTAGGAAGTGGGCAGCTGCCCCCAAAGTGAGGCCCTGTGACCTCCCCCAGCCAGGCCCCCAGGGTCTGGAGTACCCTGCAGTAAGTGGAGGGGCCAGGCTCTGGCCTCCGGCCTGCTGGTTCCCCCCTGGGAGGTCTCTCCCTCCACGCTCAACGACCCTGGGAGGGGGCAGAGGGGCCACGGAGGCCTCCTGGAGGGCAGGACTGGCAGGGGCACCTCTTCCTCCCCACTGCCCTGGGAGCCTGACCGGCCTGGGCTACTCCGTGGCGCCCCCTCCCTGGAGTCACCTAGCAGAGACTTTATGCTGAAGCCCTCGCAGGGCTGCGGCTGGGGACTGGGCGGCCGGTAGGGCCGGCCATGCAGCACGTAGGGGCCCAGGTCCTTGGCGAAGGCTCCCCTCGCGCCCCTGCTCTGCCAGCGCCGGCACAGGGCTGTGTTCTGCAGCCGCAGCGCCTCGGCCGGGATCAGGCTCACGTCGACCGCCCAGAAGTTGCCCTTGGCCTGGGGCTTCGCGGGATCCTTGGGCACCTGGTGGGGGAGGGGGGCAGGCTGGGGTGGGGCCGCACGACCCCGGATCCTCAGCATTTCCGCCGGCGACCCGCCCCCATGCTCCGACCCTCGCCCTGCCCCACCTTGCGGAAGCATCGGTTGGAGGAGAGGTTGTGGCGGATGGAATCCTTCCAGCCCTCGTAATCGTCCCTGAAGAAGGGGAACACGGCCTGGACCTGACGGATGATCTGAAACCGCCGGCGGGCGCCGTGAGCCGGGCGCGGGCGGGCCCCCCGCCCCCCCGCCCCTGCCGCCCTCACAGAGGAGGGGGCCCCTCTGCGGGAAGGGTCCTGGCTGAACACCTTCGTTCCTCGCCGGGCGCCCAGGCCAGGACCCTGGTGGCCCAGTTGGGTAGGGCCAGGCCGGGGCGGAGGCGGGAGGCCGAGCCTTCGAGGAGGGTCAGGTGGAGGGCCCGTCCGGGTCAGGTCCAACCTCGGAGCGTGAGGGAGAGCGGGGGTCCTCTCACCTGGGCCAGCTTCAGCCTGCGGGAGGGTGCGGCCTGGATTACCAGGGCGATCATGGCCAAGTAGGTGTAGGGGGGCTTGTCATGCCGCAGGTATCTCTTCTTCCTCCTCTTGGGGGGCTCAGAGGGCGACTGCCCCCCAGGAAGCTCCAGGCGCGGGTTGCTGCAGGGCCCCATGCGGGGGGAAGCGGGCAACGTGGGCAGGGGCCTGGCCCAGTGGTGGGCGCGGGGCTACGGGGCAGTGTGGTGAGGCAGAGCTGGGGCCTGAGGCCAGGCGGGGGCTGGCGGGCCAAGCCCTTTATCATTCGGATGGAAGGGGGAGGGGAGGCCAAGGGAGGTGGAAATCGGCGGTGGGGGAGGGGAGCGTGCAGAGGGCAGCCACAATTAGCAGGTTTCGGTTAATCTGGAAGGGAGGGGCAGGGAAGATTCCAGTGGGGCTGTAGGCGGCCACCCAGGCCTTACTCCTCACCCCTGGGGCTGCCTTTGCCACCCCCTAGAGGGGGAAGGAAAAGCCTTTGGGAGGGGCTTATGACCCTCGGTGACTCTAGCCCATCCGGATCTCTGGCTCCCATTTAACAGATGGGGGAGTGATTTGCCCAAGAAGGCTGCCAGGAAGGGGTGGGTCCTGCCCAGAGTTCAAGGCCAAGCAGCGGGTGGGACTTGGGTGGTGGTCTGGGAGGGCTTCCTATTGGAAACCTCAGAAACGAAAGGGGGACATGGTGGACCCCGGAGACTTTCCACAGGCTGCTGCAGACTCAGGCCCAGGAGGCCTTGGTGCTGGTCAATGGCGGGTCCTGAGTGCTGACCAGCCCCCATCATGCACTGTGCACTTCACTGGCCCCGGGAAAGCTGGACCTGCATGGCCTGAGAGGGCTTCCGGGAAGTGTGTTTGCCTCCCTGCTCCGCTTCTCGTCCCCGGGGAGGCTGCCACTTGGTCCTCTGGGGCACTCAGGCAGTGTCCCTGGGTGGGTGTGCGTGGATGGAGAGGCCTTCTAGCTGTAGGGATTTACGGGTACCTCTTGGGACCAGGCCTTGAGAGCACAGCCTCACGGGCCATGGTCCCTGCCCATGGGAGCCTGGGAGGACTGCCTGGCTTCCCTCTGGGCAGGAGGGAGGTCAGGTGTGTTCTGTGTGTGGGTGCGCAGGGCTTCCCAGGCAGCTGGGGTCTGACTGCGTGGGGAAGGGGCGCTCTGGGAGAGGGAGTGGAGGCCGGGGCTGGGGAGGCCTGCAGGGCTGGCAGCCGATGCTCAGTCCTGGCCAGAGCCCCTGGGTTATCTTCGCAGGCACAAGTGCAAAGCTGCGGTCTGTGAAAGATGGATTTGGCAGCTGCCCCAGAACACCGTCCTCCTGCACCCCTGGCCCTTCTCTCCCCTGAGCTCCTCCCTGACCACGTGGTCTGTGGCTCTGCCCCTCGAGGCAGTCAGGGCCTGGGCTCTGCACCTTGCCCCAAAGCAAGGTTCTCCCCTGGTGAGGACTGGGCAAGTTGGCCCAGGGAGGTGTCAGGCCCAGGGAGGCAGCAGGGGGATGGTGGTGTCGATAAGATACTAGGACCCCTAGACCCAAGGGGCACAGGGATATACCTCCCATCATTTTACTCCTGCAAGTCAGCTTCTCTTGCGCACACACCCCAATCATGTCCTTAAAGGGCTGAAAGTCCGGAGGGAGTGATAACCTGGGAGATAGGATTAACGCACATATATGACAAAATACGAGATAGGTAACCACAAGGACCTCCTATATAGCACAGGGGGCTACTCAATGCTCTGTAATAGCCTATATGGGAAAGAAGAACGGATATACACGTATGCATAACTGATTCACTCACTTTGCTGTAAACCTGAAACGAATACAACATTGTACGTCAACTATTCCCCATGCAATTTTTTTTTTTTAAAGGGTTGAAAATCTACAGCATATACAGTGGGTGCCCAGCTCTTGACGAGGTTCTGAGGGAAGAGACGAGGGGCGGGGCTGAGCTGGGTGAGGTATGTGGGTACCACACTGCTCCTTCCACTGTCTCAGGCGCCTCAGACTTCACCTGGCTTCCTCTGGACTCCTGGGTCACCTCCTCGACACCTGTCAATTGCCAGGGCTCATTGAGGGGTCCTTGTGTCTCATTAAACTATTGTGGCCTCCTAGCCCCACTCCGTCTGTAGAGGCATCCTTCTTTCCCACATGCCTTAAGACATCCCCTCTCTTCCACTGGCACTCCCCTGCTTCCAGGATAAAGCCCAGCTCTTGGTTCCATGTTCAAGGCCCCTCTTGTCCTGACGACTGATCCCTGACCGCACTTACACCCCCACCAGCCCAAGCCTACCTAAACCACACCTCAGCTTGTCCCATCGCCCCATAGCCCTGGGTCTTTCCACCTTTGCGCATGCTCTTCCCTCCATCCGTGATGCTTCTTTCTGCTTCGTGGAGCAAACTCTAACCCTCCTTAAAAAGCTCAGCCTAGGAGTTTGTGGCTCAGCGGTTCACGAACTCCAGTAATATCCATGAGGACGCACGTTCGCTCCCTGGCCTAGCTCAGTGGGTTAAGGATCCAGTGTTGCTGCCTGCTGTGGCTGTGGTGTAGGCTGGCGGCTACAGCTCCAACTGGATCGCTAGCCTGGGAACTTCCATACGCCGCGGGTGCGGCTCTGAAAAAAGAAAAGCTTGGGCTAAAGGGATGACCACCCTCCCGAGAACCTCCCGGGCCCCTCGCCCTTCAGGCGCCCCCCCGCGCGGAGAACGCCCGCCCGGGCCGAAGCGGGTCCCGCCGCGCCGTCGGCGGGCCCCGCCCCCAGGCGGCCCCGCTGCCCCGGGCGACCCGGCTTCCGGCTCTGGGCCGGAAGTGTAGCGTTGCCATGGCGAGGGCCGGCCGCGGGGCCGCCCCCGCGGCGCCGGGAGGAGCGCCGGGCAGACTGGCCGGCCGCCGGGATCCGATCGGCTGCGCGGTGGCTGCTGGCTCCGGGCGGAAGGTGAGGCGCGGACTTCCGGGGCCCCGGGGGGCCTGCAGGGACCCGCGGGGGCGGTCACGCCGAGTCCGGCGGGATTTTTCCGCGGCCCCGCTCGGGCGCCGATGGGCGAGGCCCGGGCCGCGGGTGCTGAGGGTTGGGACGGCTGCAGAAGTGGCGGCTGTGAAGGCCACCGATAGGCTTTTCACCCTCTAGCCGTCCGTGCCGTTGTTTCCTTTCTTGCGACCTGTTGGTCAGGTAGGCGGCACTAACGTTATCTCCATTTCTGGCTGAGGAAATTAAGGCCTGCAGAGGAGTGACCTTCCCGGGCTTTGTGTGGGCTTTAGGCCGGAGGAGCGACGGGGAGCCTTCCAGGGGACCCCCGGGCTCCGGCGCCGAGACTGCTGTCACGGCAAGAACAATAACGAATGTACTGAAAGTACTTGGCCCTGCGCTGGCCCGGAGGTGCTCCAGGCCTGGGAGGGGGTGTCCTCCGTGTGGTGGAGCCGAGGCCGAGGCCACGGTGGGCTGGATCTCCGCGGGTGCAGAGAGGGCCAGTGTGTACGGGGTCATCGCAGGCCCACGGAGGCGGGAGGAAGGCCAGTCCTCCCCAAAGCTGGGGGCCTGCCTGTTCTTCCCGGATCCTTAATTTGGGGGTGAGGTGACAGGGGCTCCACACTGCTCTTCTCCGCCCTGTCTTTGCTGCTCCGGGTGCTCCCCAGCAGGAGGGGGAGCTCTCCCTGGGGGCAGAGTAAAAGGGCCTCTGTGGCTCTGGCGGGGCGCCTAGTGCACTTCGGGGGCATCCAGGGGAGCCCCAGCCTGGAGCTGAGTTACCCGAGGACCTGTGGCTGCCTGGAGCCGGCAGTACAGGGGCTGGCCCTGGAACCCTTGCAGTGGTGGGCACGTGGTGCTCCGATCAGCTGCGCCCTGCCTGCAAGCTCTTGCTCAGAGCCGGGGTGGGGACGCTTCCCTCTGGTGGGCTCTCCACTGGCCTCACCCGCTCGGGCTGTGCCTGGACTCTGCTCTCCCTAGAAGGCTGCCTGGCCGGCACCTAGCGAGGGGGCTCTTGTGTCTGTGGGCTCAGTTGGGGTCTGTGTTCTTGGGATTTCCGCAACAGTTTGTGTGCCTCTGCGGGCAGTTCTGGAACCTCAGTCTCATAAACCTCTGGTGACTCAGCCCAGCATCTCTGTCCCAAGAGTGACCCAGCCCAGCACCTCTGCCACAGTCCATGTGTCAGCCAGAGCAAGATGCAGTGCTCCCTCAGAACTTCCTCCTAAAGAGCCCTGGTCCTGGCCCTCCTGTCCATCCCTTCGCCTGCCCCTGTGGCTCCTCGTTTCCTTCCAGGATTAAGCACTCACCCCTGGCCAATCTTGGCTTTGTCTCAGCCCCTGGATGGCATCCTTCTCGCCATAGCACATCAGCTTCTTGCACTCTCCTCCCTCACAGGCTTCAGAATTAACACTTGCATGTCTGCACGCTAGCCCCTGTCCTCTGCCTCTGCCCCCACTTCTGACCCCCTTTCCACGTGTGTGTCGTGCCACTCCCATACTGAACCCTTGCAGCAGTGAGGGGGAGGGAGTGAGCCTCACCCCACCCCTTCCAAGCTCTGTGGCCTTAGGCACGTCGGACTGAGAGCCGGGGACAGAGAGGCACAGGAGCACTTGGTCGCGCAGATGCCCAGAGGAGAGGCCCCTGGAGGACGAGCTTGTGCCCACTGCCCAGAACCCAGTGATGGCAGTGGGGCGGGGCCTGCGGTGGACATTGGGTGCTGGCCGTGTCCTTGCTGGGCGGCTGTGATGGACGGACACGAAGCCTGGGCAGATTGGTGCTGGCAGAGGAGTGCATGGTGGGGGGCGCACAGAGACAGGGCCCGCAGACCAGTCTTCACTGAGCTTCCAGTGTGAAGAAGCGGGGTGTGCGGGAGGTGGAGAGACTGGAGTTGGTTTAAATGGCCAGGTCTCCAGAAATGCAGAGAGGCTGCGGACTGGCGCAGAGGAGGCACTGCCAGCTTCGCGGTCTCGGCAGGTGGAAGGGGGCTGGGCTGCAGGGTGGACGTGGAGAACCAGGTGGGGCCACAGCACCAAGGAGTGCGAAGGGACACCCTCCCCGGGCCCGCAAGGCCAGGGCGAGCCTCGCTCGCTGTTGCTGACAGACCTCCCGTGTTTCTTCTGGGCTGAGCGCCGGGGGTGGGCAGTGCCTGGGGCACCATTGCTAGCTCTGTGCCCCAGTGCCCACCGAGCCTGGCCTGACACGGCTGCGCACACAGCCAAGTGGGGATCCTGTCCATCGAGCTGGCTCAGTCACAAGCTCAGGGTCACCTGCAGCCCTTCTGCATGGTCCTCCCAGGGCCCGGAACGGGTCACTCCTGCAGCTCTGAATGCTTCCCGAGAGTCAGGCCCTGGCTTCAGAAGAGAGAACAGTAGGAGTTCCGTCGTGGCTCATCGGAAGCGAATCCATGAGGATGCAAGTTGGATCCCTGGCCTTCCTCAGTGGGTTAAGGATCTGGCGTGGCTGTGGCTGTGGTGTAGGCCGGCAGCTGCAGCTCCAATGAGACCGCTGGCCTGGGAACCTCCATATGCTGCGGGTGTGGCCCTAAAAAGACAAAAAAAAAAAGAAAGAAAGGAAGGAAGAAAAGAGAACAGTAACTAGTGGCAAAAATTAAAATGGGGTGAGGAGACAGGAGAATGACAGGGTGGCCACAGACCTCCGAGGAGGAGGTGACACTTCCATTGAGATCTGAGTTACAGGAAGGGAGGAGCCAGCCTAAGACTCCCAGGGTGGACTTTCCGAACCAAAGGCGTGAGGCACGTTAGGCAGGATGGGGTGAGGGGGTGGCATCAGACGTTCGGCAAGCCAGGGTCTCAGCCACGTGGCAGAGGGGTTTCGGTGACGGGCAGATGATAAGTGTTTTCGGCTCTGCGGGTGACGTGACTCCTGTCCCAACTAATCTGCCATTTTGTGGAAAAACAGCCACAGACAACACATAAGTAAATGTGCTCTGTTTCAACAAAACTTGCTGTTTTTTTGCCTTTTTGGGGCCTCACCCTCGGCATGTGGCGGTTCCCAGGCTAGACAGGGGTCCAGTTGGAGCCACAGCTGCCGGCCTGCACCGCAGCCACAGCCACAGCCACGCGGGATCCGAGCCACGTCTGCGACCCACACCACAGCTCACGGCAACGCCGGATGCTTGACCCACTGAGCAGCGAGGCCAGGGATCAAACCTGCGTCCTCATGGATGCCCGTCAGATTCATTTTCTCTGAGCCACGACGGGAACTCCATGTTTCAACAAAACTTCATTGGGGTTCCCATGTGGCTCAGTGGTTAACAAATCTGACTAGCAACCATAAGGTTGGGAGTTCAATCCCTGGCCTCGCTCAGTGGGTTAAGGCTCCAGCGTTGCTGTGAGGTGTGGTGTAGGTCAGTGGCTACAGCTCTGATTAGACCCCTATCCTGGAAACCTCCATATGCCATGGGCGCAGCCCTAAAAAGATGAAACAGAAGCAAAACTTTATTGATAGGCCCTGAAATTTGAATTTCATATAATTTCCACATGTCACAAAATATTCTTTTTACTTTTTTCCCAATCATTAAAAAAGGCAAAAGCCAGGAGTTCCCATGATGGCGCAGCAGAAATGAAAACTACTAGGAACCATGAGGTTGTGGGTTCGCTCCCTGGCCTTGCTCAGTGGGTTGAGGATCCAGTGTTGCTGTGAGACGTAGGGTAGGCCGGGAACCTCCCAGACCCCTAGCCTGGGAACCTCCATTTGTCACAGGTGTGGCCCTAAAAAGCTTAAAAAAAAAAAAAAAAGGTAGAAGCCATTCTTAGCTCCTGGGCCTGCACAAACAGACGGTGGGCCGCAGTTTGCCAGCCCCTGGGCCAGACACCAAAAGTGCTGTGTGTACTGACTCATTGAATCCTGTTAGGACACTTATAAAGGTACTTTATTCCATGTACAGATGCGGAAACTGATTTGAAAGAGGTCAAGAAACCGGCCCGTCCCCTCAACTCACTGCCACTTTAAAGCCCGACTCTGGCCCCAGAGCTCAGTTCCCCGTCACTGTGCTTCTGAGAGAAGCGCAGGAAGCAGGAAGCAGGCTGGGGCTGGGGTGGCGGGGGGACACGCTGGGAGGGGAGCCAGGGCAGAAGGGCCAGAGCAGCGGGTCAGAGGCCAGGGGAAAGCTGAGGCTGTGTACTTCTGGTTTTTACATCAGACTTTATTGAGGTATAATTTACATCCGTAAAGAGCAGCTCTATAAAGTGATTTGGTGGGTTTGGACAGACGGATACGTCCTTGTAAATGCCACTGTCGCCCAGGTGTGGAACCTTTCTGCCGCCGACCTGCTTTCTGTTGCTACAGATTCCTTATCCCCTTTCTTAGACCTTCAAAGAAATGGAATCAAATGAAACAAACATGCTCGTGTCCGATTCATTTCTCCAGACGGGACATTTTTGAGACTCAGATTTGCCGAGCGGCTCTGTGCTTCTTCTCTTCGTCTTGCTTGGTGTTTGCTCTTCCCCTGAGGCCACACACACCTGTCGATGGCCATTTCGGTCCTTTGCGGTTTTCACTGTTATGAATAAAACTGCTGTGAATCTTGATGTTTGTAAGCCTGTATGTGGACATATGGATTCTTTCTCTTGGGTTGAGAGGAGAGAAATGATGGTTGAAGTGTGTATTTTTATTTAACTCATAGGAAATTGCCAAAGGATTTTCCAAAATGGTTGTATCATTTTACATTCCCAGTTGTTCCATATCCTCTTGTCATTCTTTGTCTTTTTTTTTTTTTTTTTTGGCTTTTTAGGGCTCCACCCACAGCATGTGGAGGTTCCCAGGCCAGGGGTTGAATCGGAGCTGCAGCTGCTGGCCTATCCCACAGCCACAGCAGTGCCAGATCTGAGCTGTGTCTGAGACCCACACCACAGTTCATGGTAATGCCAGATCCTTAACCCACGGAGCGAGGCCCGGGATTGAACCCGCAGCCTCATGGTTCCTAGTTGGATTCATTTCCACTGTGCTACAACGGGAACGCCAACACATTTAATTTAGATGAAGTCGTTTGTCATTTTTCTCCGTTGTGGTTTGTGCTTTCTCTTATGGTGTGAGCAGAGGTTGAGGAGCTGTGTTTTCCGTGGCTATTCAGTCGCTCCAGTCGTTCCAACACCTTTTTTTTTTTTTAGAGCCACACCTGCGGCACATGGAGGTTCCCAGGCTAGGGATCTAATCAGAGGTGCAGCTGCCGGCCTCCACCAGAGCCACAGCAACACGGGATCCGAGCCACATCTGCCACCTACACCACAGCTCTCGGCAATACCAGATCCTTAACCCACTCATCGAGGCCAGGGATTGAACCTGCAACCTCATGGTTCCTAGTCTTGTTTGTTGATCGCTGAGCCACGATGGGAACTCTGAAATATGTTCTGTTTTCTATTTTGATTCCATCCTTGGCCTGTAGATTGTTGAGAAATATGCTTTAAAGTTTCATAGCTGCAGCTCTGATTCCCCTAGCCTGGGACCCTCCATATGCCACAGATGCGGCCCTAAAACGAAAAAAAAAAAAAAGAAAAAGAAAACTGCTTTAAAGTTTCTAAATATTTGGAAATTTTTCCAGACGTCTTTTTTTTTTTTTTTGAAACAATTTTTTTGGGGGGTTTTACTTTTTATTATTATTATTTTTTTTAATTTTTTTCCCACTGTACAGCATGGGGATGAAGTTATTCTTACATGTATACGTTTTTTTCCCCCCACCCTTTGTTCTGTTGCAATATGAGTATCTAGCCATAGTTCTCAATGCTACTCAGCAGGATCTCCTTGTAAATCTCTTCTAAGTTGTGTCTGATAACCCGAAGCTCCCGATCCCTCCCACTCCCTCCCTCTCCCGTCAGGCAGCCACAAGTCTATTCTCCAAGTGCATGATTTTCTTTTCTGTGGAGATGTTCATTTGTGCTGGATATTAGATTCCAGTCGTAAGTGATATCATATGGTATTTGTCTTTGTCTTTCTGACTCCTTTCACTCAGTATGAGAGTCTCTAGTTCCATACATGTTGCTGCAAATGGCATTAGGTCGTTCTTTTTCATGGCTGAGTAGTATTCCATTGTGTATCTATACCACATCTTCCGAATCCAGTCCTCTGTTGATGGACATTTGGGTTGTTTCCATGTCCTGGCTATTGTGAAAAGTGCTGCAGTGAACATGCGGGTGTACGTGTCTCTTTTAAGTAGAGTTTTGCCAGACGTCTTTTTGTTACCAAATTCTAATTCGGTTGCGTTGTGGTCGGTGAACCAGTCTCTGTAGGCTTTCACTCTTTGTCAACTCAGTGAATCTTACCTTCTGTCCTAGCAGGTGGTCTTGTTGAATTACTTTTTTTAGCATCAAGTACACTGACAGGGTGGCGCAACTCTCATCTCGCCATCTCCCCGCTGTTCATTCACCTGAAGCAGAAAGTCAGTCCGTCACACCAGTTCCTTAGGCCGCCCCCCGCCCAGCCCCTGGCGCCGCCGCTGTACTTGCTGCCTCTGCTGTCGCCTGGCCCAGGTACCTCGTACAGGGGAGATCGCACGTGTGGCCTTGTGCCTGATGCATTTGTAGCCTGTGTCAGAACTGCGTCCTTTTGTCCGGCCGAATAGCCCATTGTTTGCCTGCACCACGTTCTGGTGATTCATCTATTGATGGATTTGAGTCGTCTCTGCTCTTTAGCTCTTGGGAACGTGCTGCTGTGAACAGTGGTGTACAGATGTGTGAGTCCCAGCTGTCAGTTCTTTGGTGTCTGTGACCAGGCGGGACTGTGCCTCTGCCTTTCCCCCTGCTGCCTCAGAGCTGCTTCTGTCCTCGGCCTTCCCTCCCCCTCCTGTCGTGCGGGAGCTGGAAGCACAGAGTGGGGCAATGCGCACAAAGCCTTTCCTTGCCTGTGGGCCCAGCGCCCGCAGGGCTCTCCACTGGCTCCAGGCCCGTTCCCTTTATCAGATCCTGGAGTGTTTCTGGCCCAGGCCCTTCCCTGGCCTTGCCCCCAGGCGGCCCCCACGCTTCCTCCTCTCACATCTGGACCCAGGACAGGAACCACCAGCGCCCCGGTGGGTCTTTGGGGGTCTCAGCCTGGGCACATGTGGCTGCTTAGTTGGCCATCTGGACCCCACGCGTGTCTTGGGAGGCTGTGCGGCCCAAGCGCCTCTTCCTTCCCGACTCTCCCGCCCTGGGCTGCAGGCAGCTGCCCGGGTGCCCTCACTTCTGCGCAAGCCCAGGGCCCGCCTCACCGTGGGGGTGAGTGGACGCGAGTCAGGGCCGAGCCAGGCTTACAACACGTCCCTCCGGAGCCCACTTCCGTTAGTGTGGTTTCGGCAGGTCTTGATTTCCAAACCTGCGTGGTGGGGTCACTGGCTGCAGAGGCTGTGTCCCCTGGCCTCTAGGCAGATGTGCTGCCGGGCCGTACGTCCTTTTTCCTCCTGGCTGGGCTGCGGTTCCTGCTCTGTTGTCCAAGAGTCTCTTCAAGTGCAGACACCTCCAGCTGTGTGCCTTCTTGTGGCATCTAGACTCCTGGCAGCTTGCAGTGAGTTAGTTGATTAGACTTCTTTTGGAGCCAAGTGGCAGAGGGAAGGGACCCCAGGAGTGAGTTTGGAGCCCCCTGCCTTTGGTGGAGAGGCCCTGGCTTTTCCGGCCATGGCAGCTGCTCCTGGGCTTCCCCGCAGATTGTCTGGTGCTGCTCTGGCCCCGGGGCTCGGGGGCTGGGGCACCGTGGGCACGAATGTGCCGACGCCTTGGGGGCCTCCCTCCATCAGGACGGTCAGCTGGGCAGTTGTGACTGAGCCCGATGACCTGTCGTGTCCTGCGGTTCTTCTGCGGAGGGAGGCGTGACGAGTCCTGAAGTCACTGGGAGAGGACGCCGTGGGGCCCTTCTCCCCACCTTCCCGCCCTCCTGTGTGTCTGGAGTCGGCCCTGTCACTCCTGTGTTATTCCTTTTTCACGGAGGCTGCTTGCTGTCTACAGACTGTAAGTCTTTTTTCCGTCACTGAACACGGCTTCTTTCTTTTTCTTTTTTGCTTTTTAGGGCCTCATCCGCGGCACATGGAGGTTCCCGGGCTCGGGGGTCTAACCAGAGCTGTAGCCGCCGGCCTACACCACAGCCTCAGCAACGCCAGATCCGAGCCGCGTCTGCGACCTATACCACAGCCACAGCAACGCGGGATCCTTAACCTGCAGAGCGAGGCCAGGGATCGAACCCGCAACCTTGTGGTTCCTAGTCAGGTTCGTTAACACTGAGCCACGACGGGACCACCACGGAACACTGTTTCCTAGTGACCTTTTCACGATAGTGCATAAGAAGCTTCCTCATAAACCCCTCAGGGGCTTATTTAATGACCCTTAGGTAGACATTTAGGTCATTTCCAGTGTTTTCTATCAGAAAGGCAGTGAGGGGCCTGAGGATAGTGCTGTGGGGTTAGCTTCTAGAACATTCTAGAACAGGCCTGCTGGGGGCAGGTGAGTGCACCTGGTCATGGCTGCTCTGCACTCACCTGACGTCACCGTGGTGATAGTGCCCACAGCAGCACCCCCGATCTGCTCCTCCACGGCCCTGGCCAGTGCTGGGAGCCTACCTGTCCCGCTGCTCACAGTGCCCAGCCTGCCCCACCCCTCAGCCTGCCAGGTGGGCCCACCCCAGAGCCGCCGGGCCTCCTCTTTCTCCCTGATGCCTCTGCTGAGGGCAGGCCTGTCCTCCCCAGCCCCTCCTGGCCCCTGCAAGGCAGGCCCCAGGGCAGAGCCGGGGAGGTGACAGCGCTGGGTGGCTGGTCAAGTGCCTGTTGTAAATCACGCCCTGCCCTGGGCGTGGGCTCCTGGCGGGGCTTGTCCACTGGTGGCTCCAAGCCCACCAGCCCTGCCCCTCGGCCCCTCACAGACCCTGACGGAAGCCCCTTCCGCAGGCACGTGGCTGAGAGGCCCCCAGGAGCGCCCTGGGCCAGCTGTCCCCTGGTGGAAGAGACAGGCTGGGACAAACGGTGCCCCCGCGTCCAGCCTCCGCCTGCCCCTGGTGCCTGCAGGGGTCAGGACATGCGGCAGGGACAGGAATCTCCCCAGGTGAGCCCGGCGGGGTCGGCAGGGCCAGGGTGCGGGACGGTGCTGGGGCCTGTCCCTCGCTGCCTCGGGAGCCCTGTGTCGTGGCCCCCGAGCACATCAGCATGTGCCAGCCGGGGGGGCGGGCTCAGCTCTGCATTGGGGTTTCGGCCCCTCACTTGTGGCACCCCCGCGTGTGACCTGCAGGGAAGCCGCCGCGCTTCCCTCTCCCCGCGGGAGCCACTGGGAGCTTCCTGGCTTTTGCTCCGACAGCCTGGGCCGCACAAAGCCGAGTCTCTGATGGCCCGTCACAGGGTCCCGCTCCAAAGCCTTAAGCTCCCCGGGGTGTGAGCGCCGACCCCGAGGGAAGGTAGCCGCGCTGGGCTGGGCACCCCCGCTCCTGCCCCCGCACGTCTCCGGGCTGCGCCCGCACCTCCTCCGCGCTCTCTGGGTGCGGAGGACACCGCCGCCTGACCCTCCAGGGCCCTGGCCTTCGCCGCGCTGCCCCTGGGCCTCACGGGGCTGTGACATGGGTGCAAGGGGCCCGTTTCCAGGGGAAAGTGGGACTGACGCCAGCGGGGGGCTGAGGAGTCGCTCGGCCAACCTGGTCTGCGAAAGCCAGGCGTCCGGTGGTGCCCTCGGCACCGTCTCTGGGGACAGCCCAGGGGTCACTGTCCACCCCCAAAGCCCCTCCCACTTCAGCCCCTCAGGCCCGTGCAGCTGGCCCGGGGCACAGAGCTGAGAACTGGGCAAATCGCCGATTGCCTCGGAGGCTTGGGGCAGGAGTTGCGGACGGAGGCGGTCACCACCTCGGCCGGCCCCCCTCAGCCCGCGCAGGGCACGGTGGTTGGCTGCTGAGACGCCCGGCGCTGTCCCGGCCTGGGGCGCAGCTGAGGGTGAGTGTTCCAGCTCTGGGGCTGTTCCTGGACCGGGTGCCCAGGAGGAGGCGGCGCTCGGGGAGCAGCTCGGGGGTGTGAGAGCTTGGGGTTCAGCCTCGGGGGAGCTGGGTCCTGCCTTCCATGGAGAGTGTTGCAGGATGGGTCGCCCACGGCAGTGGGGTCCTGGGCCCCCCCAGGGTCACCTCTTTCTCAGAGGAGGCCGTCCAGCAGCCCAAGGGACCCACCCAAGGTCACACAGGGGGCCCCCTCTGGCATCTCCCAGCAAGGAGTGCTGCTGACCGGGCCCAGAGCGAGTCGGGGCCTTCGGGAAGGCAGACCCACCAGAGCAGAGGCCTGCGCCCAGCAGGACACCTGTCTCCTGGGTGTACTGCCCGGGGCGTGGGGCCTGCAGGCAGAGGGTCTGGAGCCGGAGCCCTGGTCCTCCCAGTGCGGCCACGGGGCAGGGCATGGGGCTGGCCAGGCTGCTCGAGGCGGCTCTTGGATCCCCCCGAGAGGGATTTTCATGGGTGGCCTTCAAAGGGACCAAACACAACAGCTAGAAAAGACAGCGTCTGTTCTGCTCAGCAAGCTGGCGGTTACTCCAGGTTGTTTTCCGTAGGATGCGGACATCAGAACCACTTTTCTCTCATAAAACGATAGTGTGGGTTATGTCCCCTAAATCTTGCTAAATTAACAGTCGGGCTGTGGCTGTGTCACTGGTGCTCATCTGGGAGAAGTGAAACTAGTCCCTGAGGCCCTGGGACCCCACTTTGCTGGGGAGCCTCGGCCTGAGTGTGGGGTGGCCTCCTCCATGGGTTCCCTTCCCCGAATGGCTGGAGAAGGGGTCACAGGCGGGGCTGGCACTGGGCAGAGGGCAGCGTGCTTTGCTCCTTCTGTGTGGTCTCAAGGCAGGCCGTTCAGGCTGGCTCCCCTGGCAGGCCCAGACGCTGCCTCCAGAGAGAGGACAGACCCCTGAGTCGGCTGGAGGGCAGGCCAGCTCCCCGCCAGGGAAAGTGAGGGAGCCCGTGAGTGGCCAGGAGGCAAGGAGATCCTTGTGGGGGCGGGAGCTCTGCCACGCCCCTGTGTGGCCTGGGACCCATGGCCGTCCTCATGGCCAGAGGGCAAAGGCAGTACCTGGGATCCGGGCAGCCCGTCTGGGTGGCAGTGTCCACCACAGCCCCAGTGATGTGCAGAGGCAGCCAGCTGGGGACAGGCTGTCCAGAGCGAGTGCTGCCTGGAGGCACTTCCTCGGCCCAGGAAGCCTCTGAGGCCAGGCCTGCAGAGGGGACAGACAGGCCGGGGCAGATTGTAAAGCCCCCCCGCCACCCCCCCCAGCCCAGTACGGGGGGTCTTGGAGCTAGAAACACCTGACCTGACCTGACCTGGAGCAGGGCAGTCCCTTCCAGAAAGAAGGGGTGCTCACTGAGGTCCCCGAGTGAGGTCTGGCCCGAGGAAGGCTCAAGAGGAGCACCGATGGCCCCAAGGTCTGATGGCGGGAAGGGGGCTCCGGGGACGCAGGCTGGGCTGCAGGTGGGATCTTCTAGGTGGACAGGGCCGTGGCTTCCTGCGGGGGGTCCTGCGGCCGCCTAGGGTCACACCCACCCGGGGTGCTGGGCAGGACAGGCCCCGGGGGGCGGGGGGGGGGCTGCACCTCAGCCTGGCCGCCTGGCTGTTCTGACAGATCCTGAGGCAGGCAGGCACCCGGGCCTGTGCTCGCCCAGCCAGGGCCTGGGTTCCAGCCCAAGATGGCTGAGGCATCAACCGGCCTGAGCTAGAAAGCCCAGCGAGGACGAGGCCCAGACTCGGGTGGCGAGGCACTGGGTGCAGGTCAGGACAGGCTGCGCCTCCTCCCTCAGCAGCTGAGAAGCCGGGAGGCCCCTTTGAGCGGTGTCAGGAGAGCCCAAGGAGAAGGTGACTGCCAGGTCAGAGAAGCTGTGGGGACAGGGCCAAGCCAGGACCTGAGGGCTGCTGGCAGTGCCCCCCTCTCAGCTGCAGAGCCTGCAGACCCCTTTCTGGGAACACTGACGGTGTGAAGCAGAATGGCGGCAGAGCAGGAGTTCCCACTGTGGCTCAGTGGGTTATGAAGCTGACTAGTATCCATGAGGATGAGGGTTTGATCCCTGGCCTCGCTCAGTGGGTTAAGGATCCCAAGATGCTGTGGCTGTGGTGTAGGCCAACAGCTGTGGCTCCAATTCCACCCCCAGCCTGGGAACCTCCACATGGCCACGGGTGTGCCCCTAAAAAGAAAAGAATGGGGGCAGAGCAAGCCCCCTCCCCTCTGCCCGAGCGTCCTGCAGCGGTGCTCCGGCCAGCAGGGCGGGCCTCACGCAGGGTGGGGCCCTGCCCTGACGGCTTTCTCCTTCCTCTTCTCAGGCCGTTGGCAGCACCTGCTGTCAGGGAGGCTGTCCTGAAGACACAGTGCCCACCGTACCCTCGCTCTCTGGCTGCTTAGAGCCTCTCCCCGGCACTGGGGCCAGGACCTCCGAGCTCCGAATACACCCCCGCCCAGGCCGCCCAGCTCCCCCTCTAGCCACACCGCCTCATTAGCACTGACCCCAGGAAGGCTGGGGGCACCGCAGGAAGGCCAGCCATGGCTGCCCCCAGAGCCCACCCAGGCTCCTGAGGCCTGGAAGGCAAGGGGAGCTTTTAGGAGCCCAGGGTCCTCTGCCCATTGCCCTGGCCTCCTTCCACCTCATCGAGGCACCGGGGAGCTGCCACTTTGTTATCTAGGTAATTAGCTTCAGACCCTGGACCAAGGCCAGCCAGGTCCCGGACTCTTAACCACAGGCTGTGCACCCTGACCTGGGGAGGCCCTGCCCGCTGAGCGGCCACTGTGCCAGGGCCCTGGGAAGCAGGCTGCAGGTGCCCTCCCACGCTGCCCTCTCTGCCCAGGGCCCGTGCCCCTCACGACTGCCCAGGCCTAGTGACGGGGTGGGGCCTCCTGACCCAGCCTTGCCAGGGGCAGAAGGCACCCAGGCTTGGGGAGGGGATGCCCCCACGGGTACCCGTCCAGCCAGGTGCCCCACCCCTCAGGCCCAGCCTGGTCCCCGCACTCCCCCGTCTGGTGCCCCCAGCAGCCCGCTTGCCAGGCAGCCCCCGCCATGGCCGAGCACCTGGAGCTTCTGGCAGAGATGCCCGTGGTGGCCAGGATGAGCACACAGGAGCGGCTGAAGCATGCCCAGAAGCGACGCGCCCAGCAGGTGAAGATGTGGGCCCAGGCTGAGAAGGAGGCCCAGGGTAGGAAGGGCCAGAGGGAGCGGTCGCAGGAGGAGGCAGCCGGCGGCAGGCGGCGGAAGCGGGTCCTCTTCCCTCCCAGCGTTGCCCTTCTGGAGGCAGCTGCCCGCAATGACCTGGAGGAAGGTGAGTGGGGCTGAGCCCCAGGCCATCCACGGCCCCGGCCCCGGCCCCTCACCCGGCTCAGACCCCAGAGGTCTGCCTGCCTCACAGAGCCCCAGGTCTGTCCCTGCTTCTTCAGCCCCTGACACCCGGTGGCCGGTGGCCTCAAGGGGTAGCCCTCACGGCGCGGGCTCCTGCTGCGAAGGTGCCGCCAGGCGGGGTGGCCTAGGGCTTGGCTGGGGGTGCTCGTGCTAGAGTGCTGCTGGGCGTCCCTCGGGAGGGTCCTGCCACCAGCCGCTTGGGTCTCTGCCGGCCAGGGAGGATGCTGCTGCCCACCTGGGCAGGTCAGCACGGGGAGCAGGGCTCTGCCTGTGACCACTCCCCCATCAGCACCTTCCCAGGCTTCCTGTCCCTTCCCCTTGTCACACGTGCTCTCCAGGGAGGCTCCCAAGGGCTCTTCCTGCCTCCCTCCGGGGCAGAGGCCTCTGCTGTGGAAGCTGGGGTGCAGAGGGCAAAGAGGTCTGGGGAAGGGGATGTGGCCATGGTGGGTGTGCCCCAAGGCCAGCTTGGGGCTCTGGGGAGCTCCTGGGGCCTGGGGGCTGCAAGTACCAGAGGAGGGGCGTGTGGCAGGGGAGGGGGACCTGGGGAGCACAGGACCCACAGAGGGATTGATAGGGAGGGTGCCAGCACCCAGCCCCAGTGGGTGTCAGGACCGCCTCACACAGGATGGCCCCCCCAGGCGTCAGAGGGTCGGAAGGCCCTGCTGGAGGCGTCGGACTGCTGTCTGTGCCTGGCTCGGGGTCCCAGCTCCTGAGTCCTCGGCCTGGGCTCTGGTGTCCCCCCCACCACCTGTGCCGCCACCGCCCTCTGCTCTTCCGGCTACAGCACAGCAGTCGGCCCAGGCCCCCAGATGCCGGAGCCTGAGCGGGACTCCTGTCCTGACCACCCCCGCTCCTCCCTGCAGTCCGCCAGCTCCTCGAGAGTGGGGTCAGCCCCGACCTGGCCAATGAGGACGGCCTGACGGCCCTGCATCAGGTCAGCCATCCCGGGGCCAGGGGCGAGGGAGGGGCGGCGGCCTGCCCTCTGGTGCTCAGGCCGTGCGCTCCGTAGAGCTGCATTGATGACTTCCGGGAGATGGTGCAGCAGCTCCTCGAGGCCGGAGCCAAGGTCAACGCCCAAGACAGTGAGTGCTGGACGCCCCTGCACGCCGCGGCCACCTGTGGCCACCTGCACCTGGTGGAGCTGCTCATTGCTCGGTAGGGCTGCTGGGACCAGTGTGGCTGGGGTGGGCCTCTGTCAGGGGGAGGCGGCAGCTGGGCCAGGGGGGCACAACCTTAGGTACCTCCTCGTGGGCAAATGTTCTTGGCCCTTGGTCTCTTGTGCTCCCACTTACCCGCCTGTTCCCTGGCCTGGAGACCAGGACCTGGGCAGAGGCCTCAGCTGCTGCCTTCCCCGAGGACGCAGCACAGGCTCAGCGCAGTGTGGTCCTCTGCTGCCAGGCTGCTGGCACTCCCCCCAGCTCTGGTCTCCTCCCCTTCCCAGGGTCTGAGCGGTGACGGAGGCGGGGGGTGGGGGGGAGGCTGGACACGGGTGGGGCCGCTAGCAGGGAGGGCAGCGCAGGCCTGGGGCCCTGCACGGCCGCTCTGGTGAGTGGAGAGGGTGGCTCGCCCCACCAGGACCTCGAAGTGCCCCCTGCCCCGTGCCCCTCACTCTGACCTCTCTAGTCAGAGGCAGGCTCAGGCTGACCTTGGAGCATCAGTGGTGGGTGTTGCGGGGTGGTGGCGGCCTCTCCCCTTTGCAGGGGGAGCGGCTGTGTGCAGCGTCACAGGGCAGCAAAAAGGGGCACACCCCCCCAACTCCCCCCTGCCCCCCCGAGGCCTGGCGTCCTCTAGGGGCAGGTGGGCCCACCGTGCCTGGTCATAGGGCAGATGGGGGCCGGGAACGGGTGGAAACTGCAGGGCAGCCCTAGGGCAGGCCTCCGAGAGGGCAGGCCTCCGAGGGACCTGGGGGCCTTGCTGGGGGAGAAGGGCCTGTGGCCAGCACCCCATCCATCCTCCCCGCAGCGGCGCAGACCTCCTGGCAGTTAACACTGATGGGAACATGCCCTATGACCTGTGCGAGGATGAGCAGACGCTGGACTGCCTGGAGACGGCCATGGCCAGCCGCGGTGAGTGCCACCCTGCCCACTCACCCACCTGGCCAGGGGTGCCAGGCGTGCTTGGCCTGAGCCTCCTGCCCTGCAGGCGTCACCCAGGACAGCATTGAGGAGGCCCGGGCCATGCCAGAGCTGCACATGCTAGAGGACATCCGGTGCCTGCTGCAGGCGGGGGCTGACCTCGACGCCCCCCGGGACCACGGGGCCACGCTGGTGAGGATGTGGCCAGGTGGGGCCCAGCAGGGGTGTGGCTGCTGGCTGGGCCTGGGGCCAGGGCTCAGGGGCAGGCGGTTTTCCTGCAGCTACACATCGCCGCAGCCAATGGGTTTGGTGAGGTGGCTGCCCTGCTGCTGGAACACCGGGCCAGCCCAAGCGCCAAGGATCTGGACGGATGGGAGCCGCTGCATGCTGCGGCCTACTGGGGCCAGGTGCGTGCCAGGCGGGGGCGGCGGGGGAGGGTGCCTGGCAGCTCCGGAACCTTCAGCAACCTGGGCTCCCGGCCACAGGTTCACCTGGTGGAGCTGCTTGTGGCACACGGGGCCGACCTGAACAGCAAGTCCCTGACGGACGAGACACCTCTCGGTGAGCCAGAGCCTCATCCTTCCGGTGTGGGGGAGGGGCAGGGGGCACCCGTGATCCTCTGCCTCTCCTCCTCAGATCTGTGTGGGGACGAGGACGTGCGTGCCAAGCTGCTGGAGCTGAAGCACAAGCACGACGCGCTCCTGCGCGCACAGGGCCGCCAGCGTTCTCTGCTGCGCCGCCGCACCTCCAGTGCCGGCAGTCGGGGGTGAGTGCCCGCCCAAGGGCCCTTGGGCACCCCCACCCTGCAGGCTGTGCCCTGGGCCTTGTCCCAGCTGATGTCACCTGGCAGGCCAAGGTGCCCATCGGAACTTGGGGCAGAGTCCACAGGGCGGGCGGCATCCTCCCCACCCTCCCCCTGCCCTTCCCCAGGAAGGTGGTGAGGCGGGTGAGCCTGACCCAGCGCACCAGCCTGTACCGCAAGGAGCACGCCCAGGAGGCCATCGTGTGGCAACAGTCGCCACCCACGAGCCCGGAGCCTTTCGAGGAGGATGAGGACCGCCAGACAGACTCCGAGCTGAGGCCGCCACCCCTTGGGGTGAGCCCCGCCCGCCTCCCCACCCCACCCCCGCCCCCGGGCTCCACCCTCGCAGCCTGGCACCAAGGTCCTACCCCGTACCAGCCTCAGAAGCTGGCGGGACCAGTGCCCGGGGCGTCAGCTACTGCCCCCACCCTCGTTTCTGCCCCAGGGTGCCATGCATCCTGGGGCCAGGGGGGGCTGGAGAGACCCTCCTGATGGCCTCTGGGGACTGCTCCCCACACAGGAGGAGGACGTCCAGGAGGCCAGGCCGCACAACGGCCGAGTGGGCGGCCCCCCGGGGCGGCATCTGTACTCCAAGCGGCTGGACCGAGGCGTCTCCTACCAGCTGAACCCCCCGGAGGGCAGCACCGCGGATGCCCTGGTCCGGGCCAGGGCCCACCACACCCTGGCTGAGCTCAAGCGCCAGCGGGCCGCAGCTAAGCTGCAGCGGCCCCCACCTGAGGGGCCCGAGGCCACGGAGTCTGGCCCGCCTGTGGACATGGAGGCCGCCCGGCTGGAGTGTGGCTCCAGGGCTGGGGGAGACCCGCCCCTGCTGAGACTCACAGCCCCCTCAGAGGAGGCCCCCCTGGAGAAGAGGCCGTGCTGCCTGCTCATGTGAGGGCTGCTTCAGGGCCCCTGCCCTGTGGACCCCAAGGCACGCCCCCGCCAGAACGCCAGCCTCCTCCCTCAGGGGCAGACCTGCGGCAGAGGCCGTGCCCGGGAGGCACCTGGCTGCGGAGACCTGGTTTCATCCTGTGACTCTCGATAAAGGGCCATTCTGCCACTTGCCTTGTCGTGTGTCTCATCTGGGCCGCCGTCTCCATGACGGTGCTCGGCCTGGGCGCGCAGGAGGCCTGCAGGTGCATGCTGCAGCTCGCCTGGGGTGCCCGCCCCTGCGTGGGTGTGAGGCCCACGGCCACTGGGCAGGAGGCCTGGCCCTTGCTGCACCCTGCCCCCCAGCCTCCTGGAGGCCTCTTTGGAACTCCTGGCTTTCTTGAGGGAACAGGGAGCTTCGGAAGGACGCTCCTTGAGGGCCGGGGCTGGGGGTGTCTGTGCTGCAGGGGCGGGGCGGGGCTCCTGGCCTGGAAGGGAAAGGCGCTTTTCCAGGCCTCTTGGGCCAGAGCCAGAGGGGCAAAGCAGTACAAGGCCAGCGTCAGAAACCTCCCTGGCGGGGCCGGGCCCCCCCATTCCTGGCATGCAGCCCCAATCCTGAGGCCTGGCTGCCAGCTTCCGCCCCCTGGGCTGGCAAAGAAGGCCAACAGTTGGCTGCTCAGGCTGGGAGCTGACCAGGCACGCTGTCAGGATGATGGGGCCCCTTAGGGGCCTCACATTGGAGGGCTAGGAGCACTGCCGCTCATCTGACCCCGGCAGGCTACTTGGCATAGCCACCAGCGCTGGGTGGCATGGGCTCAGGTCACCTTCTCTCCACCGGACACGGGCCTGGTCAGCTGGGTGCCCGCAGGCCCGCCCTTGCCTGAGCATCAGTGGTTGGAGAGGTGTCCTCAGCAGGGCTGGGGACAGGCTACTGGTTAAATTTAGAGTGTGGGGTGGTGCCGCTGCCCAACTTCCACTTGCCATCACAGCTGCCACTTCAGTCCTGCTGCCAGGGGGCGGGCGGGGGCTGGCTCTGCCTGGGCCGGGCCCATATTAACCTGTGCTCAGGCCTGGGCGGCCTGGGGGCCTGAGGTGGAGCTGAGCAGAGCGGAGCAGGAGGTGCAAGGTGAGAGGCTGGCTGCCCAAGCTCTGGGTGTTTCCTCTCTGGCCAGCAGCAGCAACAAAGGAGCCCACTTCCCAGGCCTGACCCGCTGCCCACAGCTCAACTCAGTGGAGGGGCCGGCTCCCTGACCCTCAGCACAGAGTCAGACCCTGACGCTGGGGTAGCCACCCCTGGGCATGGCCTATCAGCTCCCTGCAGGGCTGGTGGAGGTGGGGCCCTGAGGGCTTATCAGGGCTCGCTTCCCACTCTCTCCACCAATTGGGAGCAATAGGGAAGGGGAGCTTAGGTCACCCTGTGTGTGTGTGTGTGTGTGTGTGTGTGTGTGTGTGTGTGTGGCCCCAAGGGCGGCCCCAGGCTGGCGGCATGTTTGGCGAAAGGGCAGGACAGCAGCGCAGAGCAGCTGAGGTGTCCAAGGGCCCCGCGAAGGCTCCGAGCAGCCCTGCCTCCTCCCCCAGCACCCCAGCCCCGAGACTCCAGCTCTGCAGTGCTGCTGGGGGACCAAGGACCAACCATGGGGCTCTCGCAGCCCCTGGGCCATGGTCCCCAGCGCGGGAGGGGCCAGATGGAACCCGCGTCTGATCGCCTCACTTCCCTCCCCCGACAGCCCCAGGATTCTTGACGCCTGGCTCAGTTACCTGGGAGACAGGCTGGTGGCCCAAGCAAAGATGGGGGGTCGGAGAGGGCTGGGCCTCGGCCAAGCCCTACTGGGGTAAATCTCCAGAGGCCCCAGGCCTCGTTCTCCCTTCCGGGCTCAGCCCTGCCCTACTGTGCCAAGCCCTCGGGGTGCTCAGCCCACCTCCCCTCCCCCAGGCCGTCTCTCAGGAGCTGCCGGAACCTTCCGTCTGTCCCTACCCCCCGTGTGGGTCTCCTGCTCCCCTGTCATGGGGACACTGGGCGGGCACTGGGCCTCACCCCAAGCCCCGCCCGCCTTCTCACCCACTCCCTGTGGCTCCCCGGGGGCAGGACTGTGCCCAGACGGGTGGGGCGGGGCCTGCCGGTCCCTCTCCTTCTTCAGCCTGTTCTCCGGCTCAGTGGAGCCAACAGGCTGTGGTGAGGCGGGGCCCCTCTTACTCTGACCCCTTCCCAGGCTCCCCCTTTCCCAGCCCTGGCCCACCAAGCCTGGACCCAGCTTCCCTCATCCCCACTTCCGGATCCTGCGGCCTCCTGAACCTGCTTCCTGCCCGGTCTGAGCAGGGTCATGGCCTTGAGGGCAGGTGGCCACAGCCAGGCTGCCATGAACGGGCTGAAGGAGAAGGTGCTAACGCTGGACTCCATGAACCCCTGCGTTCAGAGGGTGGAGTACGCGGTGCGCGGCCCCATCGTGCTACGCGCCCTGGAGCTGGAGCAGGAACTGCGCCAGGTATGGCCCGGGGCCCCACCACCGCCTCCAGGGGGCACCTGGGCAGCTGAGTCCCCGCCCCCAGGGCCACATGGGACAAGGGCCTTGGAGAAGTGACATGGTCCATTCTCACTGCCCACACGCCCTCCTTGCCAGGGGGTAAAGAAGCCCTTCACTGAGGTCATCCGAGCCAACATCGGGGATGCCCAGGCCATGGGGCAGAAGCCTATCACCTTCCTGCGGCAGGTGAGGCTCAGCACTGCCCTGTGCCCTCCCCTGTCTGCCCCTGTGCCCTGGCCTCAGCGCCCGCTCCTCCCAGGTCCTGGCCCTCTGCATCCACCCTGATCTCCTGAACAGTGCTGACTTCCCGGAGGATGCCAAGAGAAGAGCACAGCGCATCCTGCAGGCGTGCGGGGGCCACAGCCTGGGTGAGTGTGGGAACCAGCCCAGGCCCTGGTGATGGGCAGGGGCTGGAGAGAGGCTGTCCCAGGAGAAGGGCAGGCTGGCCCGCCCGCTGGAAGGGGCGGTCTCTTCCGCGAGGGGCCAACCTCACCCGTCAGACCCCTCACCCTCCATCCCCACCCCCGTCCTGCCCTGTTCCCTGGCCCAGGGGCCTACAGCATCAGCCCTGGCATCCAGATGATCCGCGAGGATGTGGCTCGGTACATCGAGCGGCGCGACGGAGGCATTCCCGCAGACCCCAATAACATCTTCCTGTCCACGGGGGCCAGCGACGCCATCGTGGTAGGCCGGGGCCAGCTCGGGAAGCCACCGTGGCTCCCAGGGCGCGGCGGCGCGGGGCGGGTGCAGCCCTCGGCCCCGCCAACCCCGTCCCCTCCCTCCCTCCCCCCACTCGCAGACCGTGCTCAAGTTGCTAGTGTTCGGCGAGGGTCGCACGCGCACGGGCGTGCTCATCCCCATCCCTCAGTATCCACTCTACTCCGCCGCGCTGGCCGAGCTCAACGCCGTGCAGGTGGACTACTACCTGGACGAGGAGCGCGCCTGGGCGCTCGACGTGGCCGAGCTGCGGCGCGCGCTGCGCCAGGCGCGTGACCACTGCCGTCCCCGCGCGCTCTGCGTGATCAACCCCGGCAACCCCACCGGTGCGTCCCCTCCGCCGCCCCCAGCCGCGCGGCGCCGCGCCGCGCCGGGTCAGCCTGCCCCCCATCGCCCCGCGGAGAGCAGTGCGCCCTCTCGGCTCACCCCGGACCTGTCGCGCCTCCTTGCCCCAGGGCAGGTGCAGACTCGCGAGTGCATCGAGGCCGTGATCCGCTTCGCCTATGAGGAGGGGCTCTTCCTGCTGGCCGATGAGGTGCTGGCCGGGGCGCCCTTTGGGGAGGGCATGGAGGGCAGCGGCGGGCGCCCGGGTGACGCCCGTCCGCCCGTCCAGGTGTACCAGGACAACGTGTACGCCGAGGGCTCGCAGTTCCACTCGTTCAAGAAGGTGCTCACGGAGATGGGGCCGCCGTACGCGGCGCGACAGGAGCTCGCATCCTTCCACTCGGTCTCCAAGGGCTTCATGGGCGAGTGCGTGCGGGCCGGCGGGCGGGGACTGGCGAACCTCGGCCACCGCCCGGCCCGAGGCGCCCTCGGGGCCGTTCGTTCCCTTCCTCCCGGCCCTGCCTCGACGCCCGCCCTTGCCTCGCAGGTGCGGCTTCCGCGGCGGCTACGTGGAGGTGGTGAACATGGACGCCGCGGTGCAGCAGCAGATGCAGAAGCTGAGGAGCGTGCGGCTGTGCCCGCCCACGCCGGGCCAGGTCCTGCTGGACGCGGTGCTCAGCCCGCCCGCGCCCTCAGACCCCTCCTTCGCGCAGTTCCAGGCGGTGAGTGGGCGCGGCCGAGGGGGTCAGAGTCGCGGGCACGCGAGGGCTGAGGGCGCCGAGCCCCCGGCCCGGCCTGACCAGCCCTCCCTCCACGGCCGCAGGAGAGGCGGGCGGTGCTGGCCGAGCTGGCGGCCAAGGCCAAGCTCACTGAACAGGTCTTCAACGAGGCTCCCGGCATCCACTGCAACCCGGTGCAGGGCGCCATGTACTCCTTCCCGCGCGTGCAGCTGCCCCCCCGCGCTGTGCAGCGCGCTCAGGTCTGGCGTCGGGTGGGCGGGTCCGCGGAGGGGGCGGGGTCCGCGGAGGGGGCGGGGTCCGAGGCGTCCCGCCCTGACCAGCCGCCCCGCCCCCAGGAGCTGGGCCTGGCCCCAGACATGTTCTTCTGCATGCGCCTTCTGGAGGAGACTGGCATCTGCGTGGTGCCTGGGAGCGGCTTTGGGCAGCGCGAAGGCACCTACCACTTCCGGTGAGGCTCGGCCGGTGCAGCCCCTCCCCGCGCCCCGCGGCGCCCCATTCGCTTACCTTCTTCCCCGTTTTAGGATGACCATTCTGCCCCCCATGGAAAAGTTGCGGCCCCTGCTGGAGAAGCTGAGCCAGTTCCACGCCAAGTTCACCCGCGAGTACTCCTGAGGACCCCGCTGTGGGCCCGGCCGCGCCAGCGGGCACGAACGTGGACTGACAGGGCTCAGGGCCCTGGGGGCGATCTCCGGGGCGCTCTGCGCTTGCTCCCGGGGCCTGCGGGGCTGGGCCTCTGTCTCTCGGCGGGCCCCGAATAAAGCTAAGACAGCTTGGCTGCTTGGAGGCCGTGTGCACACCCGTGTCCACCCCGCCACCTTTGTCCACTCCTGACTGCCTTTCCGCATCGTCTTCCGTGCAGGCCTGGGGACTCAGGCGGAACTGTCAAGGAGGGCTTCCAGAGGAGGTGACCTTCCTGCAGACACAGCACCTCTGCTGGCTGGGTCTCCCCCATGGTCCTCTGGTCTTGGTGCGGAGACCTGCAAACGTTGCTAAGAGAACGGAGACAAGCAAGGAGGGTGGAGGAAGGTACCAGGCGAACGGCAGCTCCTCAGGGGGACCCCGGAGTTGTTAGGGGTGAGGAGGGGACCGCAAAAAGAAACACAGGAGAAGGGTCCCAGAGTGTAAGCCTTTCCTGAGAAAGTCACAGAAAGCTGTGTCCCCTGTCCTGGCTGCAGTCCCTTGCTGTCCACCTTGTCCCTGGCAGCCTAGGGAACATGTTAAGCCATAGGGTGGACTAGGCTGCATGGGGTGAGTAGCAGGAAACGGGGGACCATGGAGTTCCCATCATGGCTCAATGGTCACAAACCTGACTAGTATCCATGAGGACGTGAGTTCAATCCCTGGCCTCGCTCAGTGGGTTAAGGATTCGGAGTTGTCCGTGAGCTGTGGCATAGGTGGCGGATGCGGCTTGGATCTGGTGTTGCTGTGGCTGTGGTGTAGGCCAGCAGCCGTAGCTCTGATTCAAACCCTAGCTGGGAACTGTTGCGGGTGCGGCCCTCAAAAGACAAGCAAATGAACAGAAAAACTCAAGGGGTCGTGAGGGCTCAAAGAGGGAGTCTTGGTTTTCCTGACTGGGCAAATGGCAGCGGTGCGCTTGTGGGACCGCAGGAGGAGCAGCAGTGCCAAGAGCAGGGACAGGAGGAAGAGCAAGCCCAGCTCCTTTGCCATGTGGTGGTCCCAGTGTGTGGTGTGCGTGACGTCCCTGTGCTAACACAGTCCGTGGCTGGGAAGCCGTGAGGGGGCAGCCCCTCCCCAGCTGGAGCACTGGAGGGCCGGTTTGCGGGAGGAGAACACCTTAGATGCTTAGGAGGAGGTGCCCTGTGGAGCGCTGGGCCGGGGGACACCTGGACAGCCAGGTGCGGGGGCGACCTTGTGTCCTTGAACCTGGAACACGGGGATGAGCAGGCCAGACACCGCCGTGGATCCCTGTCTGTGGTGGGCATTGCAGTCCCCATTTTATAGGTGAGGAAACCTGGGCCCCCCGCCTATGCAAGAAACTCAAAGTGGCCTCAGCAGGGGAAGGAGTGTGTTGGATCAAGTGCCTGTGTGTTGGTCTAGGGGGTGGGTCAGCTTCATGGAGCCACAGGCTCCGAGACAGTACTGGCCAAAGCTCCAGCTCTGCCATGCTTCACTACCTCCTCTGGTCCTCAGGCACCCCACATGGCACAGATCTGGGCAGGAACGGCTGTGTGAGACCGCTCACGCAGCTCACGTTTCCCCTCGGATGGGCCTCTCCCTCAGCCAAGGTTGGCTGGAGTCAAGCTGGCCCCACATAGGCTCTCCTGGCCTTGTCACTGGACACTAGAGGGCGATTCCGGCAGCAGCTGGCTGCATCCTGTGCTGAACTGCGGCTCAGACTTCTCCCAAGAACTTCCTCCCTTTCACCACCTTCTGCAGGCTGGGGAGGGCGCTGAAACCAGCGGGTGAGGGGTCCAACAGCAGAAGCACAAGAAGGTAGTGGCCTTAAGAGGCCAACTCCTCTGCGGGCGCCACTGAGCGACCCAGTGGACACTGCAGCCACCAGGCTCCAGGTGAGACACTAGGAGGCACTTTCTGGGTCCAGCCAGTCTTGGGACTGGATCTGTTAACGCTGCGAGGCACCTGGCTGGGCCGCGGGTTCCGAGGCTTCTCACCCTGGAAGCTGGTGCCCCTGGCGCCGAAGCTGACCCCGGCCGCCGCCAGGTTGGCCACCGGGGGCGCCCGAGGGCGGCTGGCACTCTAGCCCGCTCGCGCCCTCTATGGCCACCGCGTCTCTCCGCGGCGCCTGCGCGGCCCGGTCCCGAGCCGGGCGGCGAGCACCGCCGGGGCCGAGACTCGCGGTCCTTCCGCGTACTGACGCCCCCGAGGACCCCGGCGCGCAGGTGCCGACGCCAGCCTTAAAAAGAAAATCTTGGCCCAGCCCCAAAGCCACGCGGCCGTGGGACTCCTGACCCCGTCCTGACTGGGCCAGACCCCACGCCGAACCGCCCAGCCCCCTCTGATCCCACCGCGGCCGGGCCTGGAACCCAGCCCCAGCCACCAGAGCCTGGGCCCATGTCCCCGCTCTCCTGGCCATGCACGGGAAGCTGCTGGCGCTCGCCAGCCTCTACCTGGTGCAGGGCCTGCCCTATGGGCTGCAGTCTGGCTTGCTGCCGGTGCTGCTGCGGGCTCGCGGCCTGTCCCTGACACACGTGGGACTGGCCAAAGTGCTGTATGCACCGTGGTTGTTCAAGCTCGTGTGGGCCCCGCTGGTGGACGCTCGGGGCTCTCCGAGGGCCTGGCTGACGCTCAGCACAGCAGCTCTTGGCCTCTTGTGTGGGTTGCTGGCAGCTCTGCCTCCTGCTGAAGCTGGCCAGTCTGGGCTGCCTCTTACTGTGGCAGGGCTACTTCTGCTACTGAACTTGGCTGCAGCTGTACAGGATGTGGCCTTGGACACACTGGCGGTGCAGCTCCTGGAGCCGGCAGAGCTGGGGCCGGGCAACACGGTGCAGGTGGTGGCTTACAAGCTGGGGGCGGTGCTGGCTGGGGGTGGACTGCTGACCCTCCTGCCCACCCTCTCCTGGCCCCTGCTCTTTCTGCTCCTGGCTGCCACCTATTGGCTGGCTGCTGCCCTGGCTTGGGCTGCACCGGCCCTGCAACAGCTTCCTGCACCTCAGCCATCAGAACCCCGCCGACACACGCTGCACCTTCAGCAGCACTTGCTGGCCGTGCCTGGGACCCTGTGGATGGCAGGTTTTGTGCTCTCCTACAAGCTGGGTGAGTAGGGGCGGGCGCCTGGGGGAGCTCCAGGTGGGTCCCCGTGACTATGGGGCCCATCTGTGGGACTGCCTTCCTTCTTTCTCGAGTACGACTTGCAGGCTGGAGCCCAGTGGCCTCGCTTCTTGTCCGGCAGGTCCAGCTCCACAGCTGTTGAGCTCCAGCCACACTGCCCCCTGCCAAAGCCTCTCTGTACTCCCTGCTGACCCTGAGCTCGGCCAGTGCCCAGCCCCAGCTTCTGGCACCTGTAGCCTGAGGCAGAAGCAGGGTTGGGGAAGCACAATGGAGAGGGAAGCAGGCTGCCCCTGCTGATTTTCTCTTTGCAGGTGAGCAGGGCACCAGCAGCCTGTTCCCACTCCTCCTGTTGGACTGCGGCGTCTCTACCCCAGAGCTGGGGCTGTGGAATGGCGTGGGCGCCGTGGTCTGTTCCATTGTGGGCTCATCTCTGGGTGGCGCCCTGCTGGCCAGGCACCGGTGCGTCCCCCTCAGCTTGCCCTGCCTGCCACCCCACCCCCACCCCCCCTTCCCCACCCCCCCTGACCTACCCAGTCTCCCCACCCCAGGCAGCCACTGCCCCTGTTGAGGTCACTGCTTCGGTTCCGTCTTGGGGGCCTGGCCTGCCAGACTGTCTTGGTTTTTCATCTGGATGCCCCTGGGGCCAGGTTGGGCCCTGGCACAGTCCTGAGAGGTGAGAGGTTGTCCATGGTGGGGGGGGGAGCCTAGAATCCTGAGCCCTGCTGACCTCAGCACCCCCAGGGGCAGCCTTGCTGAGCCTGTGTCTGCAGCACTTCCTGGGAGGCCTGGTCACAACCACCACCTTCACCCTGATGATGCGCTGCAGCCAGTTGGCACCCAGTGCCCTGCAGGTGAGGGTACGTGGCTGGGACGTTCAGGCCGCGGGACTGGAGTCCAAGCAGGTCCTGACTGATCTCCACAAATCTCCAGGCCACACACTACAGCCTCCTGGCCACTCTGGAGCTGCTGGGGAAGCTGCTGGTGGGTGCGCTGGCCGGAGCCCTGGCTGACAGCCTGGGGCTGCGCTTCTGCTTCTCCCTCTTCCTCGCTCTCTCAGCCACACCCGTGCTGTGCCTAGGCCTTGCACCCAGCACGCTGGCCTGAGCCGGGGGGCTGGCCTTGTCAATAAAGCGGAGTGGACCCGAGGCCTGTGTCTGGACTGAGATGTGCTTGGTTGTCCTCAGACTGTGGGGTTGTCCCCACTGGAAGGAAGGTCCCTAAAAGAGACGTGAGCATCTTTTATTCTGCTTTAAGGCCTCCTTGCCCCCGCGCCCCGGTGGTAGGCTTTGTCCAGAGGGGCTACACAGTGTTCTGGCCGCCGATGCCTCATCTCTGCTGTGCTGACACGGTCCCCCCAGCAGGCCACTCAGCGGCCCCACAGCAGGATCTCCTCTGTGGCCAGGTGCATCAGGGTGTGGAAGTTCAGGTGCAGGTATTTTCTCCAGAAGCGCCGGTCCCGCCCGTACACCTGGGCTGGATAGCGGGGACTCCCTGCGGTGGGACAGAGATGTGGCCCTGGGGACTCTGGCTGCCAGCCCCTGCCTTTCTCCAGGCCGTGCCTCCCAGGTCCTCACCAATGCCGTGGAAGACGCGGGCCACAGCCCTGCCTGAGAACTGCTGCTCAGGCCACGAGGACAGCAGGTGGCGGATGTCCCGTCGGATCTGAGCCTCCCAGTCCTGGAGCTGCCCGTGGGGGACACGTCAGGCTTGCCGCGGCACAGGGCAGGGAGTGAGTGTGTACCCGTGTGCGCACAGTGCACGCACGCTCATGCCTGCCACGGCCTGACCTTCCCTGGAGATCCTGGCACTCACCGTGGCCTGGCCTGGCTCGGGGCCCTGCTGGTCCATGCCCTCTGGACCTGCTTCCTCTTCCTCAAAGTAGCGGCGGAGCAGCGCCTTGAGCCTGCCACTGCGTTCCTCATCGGGCTGCTCCAGGCACGGCCCACAGCTGGGGAAGGCCACGCTGGGGTGGCATAGGCCAGTTAGGTCTGCCCACCTGGGGGTGGGTGGGGTGGCCCAGGCCCCGGCCCCGCCCGCCTCCTCCAGCACCTGTGAAAAGCCCAGTAGGTGTGGTGCAGGCGGGCCAGGGCTTCTCGCTCTCGGGCCTGCACGCGTCCGTGTAGGAAGTCACAGATCTGATCCTTCTCCTGGGTGGTGAGGTCCCCGGGGGAGCGCAGGTGGAAGGCTAGCACCTGGAAATCCACTAGCACCCCCGTGCCCCGAGGCAGACCTGCCAGACAAGGTGTTAGACATGGGCAGGTGGGCGGGCAAGCCCACCGCAAGCAGGGCTGGGGGACAGGCGCACCTGTCCTGGGCTCTGGGTCCCACTGCAGCTGCCGGAGGGCCCGCCGCACGGGGGCCAGCTCCCAGCCCATGGAGTCTGCCAGCTCCACCACATTGAACTCCACAGAAGCTGTGTTCTCAGGGCTCTGCTGGGCTAAGCACGCAGCCAGGGGAGGACACCTGAGCCAAGGAAGGGGGCGTGTGATCGGAAGCCTGGTCCTTGGTCCCTGTCCCCAGCCCAGGGGGAAGTGTGGTCACCTGCGGGCCAGGGCCTGGAGCTGGGTGGGGCCCCCAGGGCAGCGCAGGTGGCAGCGGGCATAGGTGGGTTCCAGCAGCTTCAGCCAGCGCTGTGGGTGCAGCTCCAGGTAGCAGAGCAGGGTCTCAATGGCTAGGGGCAGAGCAGGGCTCAGGGGACGTGGGGACATGGGGACGCCCCGGCCACACACGGCCCCTGTTTCTCACCCTCCTCAGGCACATCCAGGGCCTGCACCATTGGCTGCACTGGGAGTGCCCGCTCGTGGCCCGGGCACCGGGCTGTGAGCTCCACGTGGGGGTGGTCGGCATCCCGGGGGACTGTGGCCGCCGAGCTCTCCTGGCTCTCGCCTGGCTCAGGCACCAGGGGCTGCTGAGCGTGGCCGCAAGCAGGGAACACGTGCTGCACCAGCTTCTTCACGGCGAGGAAGTCGATGGCGTCGGCGTGCACATGTCTGCGCAGCTCCCACAGGTCCTCGGCCTGCAGCAGAGCAGCCACCGTGAACGAGGGGCTGCAGTGGGGGGGGGCGCTGGGCAGCTCCAGCGGGTGGGTGCTCACCTGGGGCCTCAGGAAGAGGTGGCAGTGTGCGGGCTGCCCGTCGCGCCCAGCCCGGCCCACAGCCTGCACGTAGCTCTCGAAGCTTGGGGGCAGCCCCAGATGAAGCACGGCCCGCACGTCTGGCCGGTCCAGCCCCATCCCGAAGGCAACCGTGGCCACCACCACCCGTAGCCGGCCCTCCATGAAGGCCCGCTGTACCCGCCGCCGCTCCCGGCTGCACATGCCTGCATGGTAGGCTTCGGCCACGGCCTCTGGGGCCCAGCCTGCAGGGAGAGGCACAGATGGTCAGGTGGGGAGCGTGCCTGCAGCGGTCTTGTGGGGCACAGCCCTGCCCCCCACCCCAACCTCCGGGTCCCAGGGCCCGGGTCTCACGCAAGCAGGTGCGCAGCAGGGCTGCGACACGCTCGGTGTCCTCTCGCCTGTTGCAGTAGATGATGACAGAGTCCAGGGCACAGAAACGGTCACTCTGCAGCAGTGTCACCAGAGCCTGCGAGAGAGCGCGGTCCGTCTCTGTAGCCAGGCGGCAGGACCTTGGCTGGGCCCCTGCACCCACTTACCTGGTCTGGGTCCCTGTCCGTGGACACAGAGAGGTGCAGGTTGGCAGGGATGGTGCCTTGCCCCCTGAGGACAGACTCTTCAGCCACACCCAGGTGCTGAGCCACGTCGAGGGCAGTGCTGCGTGTGGCCGTGGCCGTGAGACCCAGGAAGCAGCTGACACCCACGCGTTCCCGTAACACCTGCGTGGAGGCGGGGGGTGAGGACAACCACCCCACCTTCCCTGGCCCACTCACCGGTCCCCTCAAGGCTTACCTTGCAGACTCGCAGGTAGCAGGGCCGGAAGTTGTGAGACCACTGAGAGAGGCAGTGGGCCTCATCGATGCAGGCGAAAGCAACCGGGGGCAGCTGGGTGAGGAAGGCAAGCCCCGCGGCTCCTGCCCCAGCCAGCGCCTCTGGCGACAGCATCAGCACTTGTACCTGGGCTGATCGAGCCTGAGGGAGGCAAGGTCAGGAGTATGCACAGGGCCTCCAGCGGACTGCTCCCTCTGCCCATCTGGCCCTCGGGCCCCCTTACCTTCTGCAGGGCAGAGTCCCGCTGCTTCTTCGACATCCCTGAGTGGATGCAGGCCGCCTTCAGGCCTGGGGGCAGGCCAGACACCTGCAGATACAGGAGCATGATGCCACCCACCCTGGCCCTTCCCCACACAACTCTTAGGATGGTTTGGCCTGCCAACCACCGCTCTCTCAACTTCGGGCCCTCTGAGGAGAAGAAACCTAGATCCTGGGTCCCACGACTGAGGGTTCAGAGCCACCTGCGGGCCTGACGCAGGAGCACCAGGAATAGACAGGTAGTGGGGGGGTGTCATTCCCCCAGTGCCGTTCCTCCTGTGGGGGGGCCTGGGGCTGTGAACAGCCAGGCTCTCTGCAGCGCTGGGTGGGGCAGAGCAAGAACCAACAGCCCAAGTAGGTTGGCGGAGCGGTGGCTACCCATTCTCACCTTCTGCATGTGCCCAGGGGCCCTGTCCACCCACCTGGTCATCCATGAGTGACATGAGGGGAGAGATGACCAACGTGAGGCAAGGGCTTCTCTGGGAGTAGAGCAGCGCAGGGAGCTGGTAGCACAGAGACTTGCCAGCCCCTGTGGGCAGCACCAGCAGTGTTGACATACCTGGATGTTTCTGAGGGTCAACAGTGCCCCCCTGTGGCCGGCCTTGGTCCCACCACAGCCCCCTGCCAACCAAACTGACCAGACAAGATCCGCATGACCACGTGCTCCTGTCCAGGGTTGAAGGCTTGGTGGCCCAGCTGCTCCAGGGCCTGGAACACCTCGGCTGGGGTGTCTGCAGGCACAGGTGTCAGGCGGTATGGCCCCGAGACGCCCCCCCCCTCCCCTCAGTAAAGGCACTGGGATAGTAGGCGGCTACTCACCTGCCACCTGCCCTGACGGTCCCAGCGGGTAGAGTGGGGGCACAGGAGGAGGCGGTGGACAGGGCGCCTTGGGCACAGACGACTGCATGGGCACTGGCAGCTCAGGCCCTGCAGGCTCTGTGTCTTCCTCACCTGCCAAGAGCAGACAGGACAGGGTAGCACAAAAGCTCCAGGCTGGTCTGGGCTCATCCCGGCAAGGAGGCCACTTGCTCCAACCTCTTGTCCGCTCCTTCACGCACCAGGGAGTTGGCAGCAGGTGGTGCCCGTTCTCTGGGGTACTTCCTCTAACATGGGCAGAGTCCCTGTGTCATCCTCATCCTTGCCACCCTCCTTCTGAGGGGCAGGCTCTGGACCAGAGATAGGGAGTTAGTAGGGCTTTTTGCTGGAGACAGAACGGCCTCCCCTTCCAAGCAGTGTGGGTTCAAGCAACCACCCAAGGCAGAGGCCTCACCTGGTTGAGGGCACTGGGATGCCCAGTGACCGAGCTGCCCACACCGGAAGCAGGAATCCTTGGCTGTGGCCCTGGGCTGACTGCCCCCAAAAGACTCTCCTTTCTTCTGCCACTTCTGCTTCCACACCTGGCAGGGACACAAGAGAGTCACAAACCGAGAAGCAGGATGACTGAGAGGGAACACCTGGCACCACCTCCTTACCTGCCTGCGGAGGAGCCTGCTACGTGGGGCCAGGCCCCGCACATAACGCTTCTGCTTCATGTTGAGCCGCACATAGTTCCCCCTGTCCTGGACGGCGGGTCTAGAAGAGATGCACAGGCAGGCTGTGCGCGATGCCCGCTCGCCTTGACTCAACGGAAGGCAACCCCGCTTGGGGCCAGAGCAGGGATACCTGGAGGTGGTGGGGTTGCTGAGAGGCTGTGCCCGCACAGGCTCCTCTAGACAATCTTCTGTGTGCCCTGCAGCCGCAGCGCCCTCAGGTGGGGGTCCTCCTTGGTTACCATCCTGCTGGGGCTGTGCAGGGCTCCCCTGCAGCTCCCAACTCAGTCTCTGCTTCTTGCCTTGACTGTTACCAGGCTGGGGACTGCCTGCACTGACACCAGCTGCTTGTGGGGCTGGAACCTCCGGGCTTAGTAAAGGTACCCTGGGGCCAGTGCTGGGACTGAGCACACACGGAACACCTGAACTCAGCTGTGACTCCTCTGCATCCCCGCCAGGCCCGCAGGCCCTGGGGACCCCCGGAAAATCTGGGGTTCCACTGTGACACCGGTGCAGCCAGCCAGGGTCTAGGGAGCTCAGCCGCAAGCTCAGGGATGCCCTCAGCTCCTGGAGCCGGCCTGACCTCAGCTGGGGCCTGGGAAGCTGGGAGGGCACCTTGCCGACTTCTTCTGGAGAAATGAGGGCAGCCGCTGTGCCTGGAGACCCTGGGGAGGACTTCTTGGAGAAGGGTGTTCGTTCAAGCCGAGGTACTCGGCCCAGGGCTGGCCTGGTCTGGGAGGGAGACAGGCAAGCAGGAGCTCAGGCCCTTGGGCTGCCGAAGCCTGAAACCTGCTGGAGTCTCCACCATAACACTTGGGTGAGAACAAGACTGACAGGTGAAGAAAGGAAGCTGAGAAAAGGCTGCCCTGAACTCTTCCGAGGAGTGGTGCCCTGGTTAACGCTGGAGTTGTGTGTGTGCATGTGCAAGCTGATGAGCTTGTGTGGAGGAGTTCACAAGGACGGGTACCTGGTGATCTGCCCTGGGGCAACAAGCAGCTCTGGAGATAGGTTCGATGTACTGCCTGCCCAACCTCCCCCCCCCCTTTTTTTAACTCAAAAAATTTTTTCCTGCCCAACCCTCGCTCCTCACCTGCAGGCTGTCCTTTAGGTTGGCCTTAAGCCTCTTCCCATAGTCCTGCACAGATCCCTGAGGGCTCAGCCTTGAGGTAGAATGGGGAGTGTGGGTCGCAGCCCGATTCAGGTGGGGCCCCCAGCAGCTGGGCTCCAGCGTCTGCAGGATGAGACAGTACTGACCTAAACTACGGAAAAACCGGCGTGGGGGCCAGAGGTGTCTCCAGCCACCTCCCGCACACCCGCGCCCTGAGACCTGGGGGGGGGGGGCAGGCCTTGCTCCACCCTCCCCCCCAGGTTCTGTGTCCTGGGCAACGACTCCTCGTGGCACCGGCGTAAAGGGAGCTGAACGAGAGGTTCAGATGTCGAGCCCGGGTACCTCTTCGGCCGTCGCGGAAAGCGAACGCCCCAAGCTGTTAGGCCTGACGTCGCCGGCCTGGCCCAGGGTCTCCTTCAGGGCGCGGTACTCCCGGTAGAGCGCTGAGGGCGGGGTCAGGGGAGTCGGTGTTCAGGAGTCAAGACTCCGGCGGGGGTGCGGGCCGCTCGTTCACCCACCAGCCCCGCCCCGCCCGCGTCCCCAGGGGCTCCCTCCGCCCTGCGCCCGCGCGCTCACCGCGGGTCTCCTCTGGCGCCGCCTCCACGTCCTCCTGTAAAGGGATCGCGTTAGTCTGAGGCGGCACCCTCAGCTCCCCGCCCAAGGGTAGCCCGCACCTGGCCCGGCCGCCGCCCGCGCTGCCGCCGAAACGCGCGCTCCCAGGCCTGCAGACGCTCGCGTATATCCCGCAGCCGCTCCATGGCAGCCCCGCTTCCCGCGCCCAGCGAATCTCCCGCCGGGAGGGCGACGCCGGCCGCCAGCCAATGGGGGCGCTCGGCGGGGTCGGAGGCGGGGCGGCGCGGCGGCCGCCGGGCCGGTGCAGCCTATCCGCGGAGCTCTGGTGCGGCAGCCAATGGGCGGGCAAATACATCATCGCGGCGCGCGGCGGCGCTGGGCTGGGGGCGACGTACGGCGAGGCGGGGCCGTCCGCGGTGGCGGCGGCTGCGAGGCTAGTGAGCGTTGGCCACCGGCCGGGGACGGGGCGGGGCGGTGTGCGTCCTGGCTCTGCCTGGCCGCACTAGGCAGGCGCGGGTAGCCGGGCCGGTGCCGTCCGGGAGGCGTAGGCAGGAGCCCGGGCATTGCGGCCGCGGAGTGGAGAGGACCTGGAGCCCGGCGCCGGGCTAAGCGGTCTCGGGTCTCGGGGGGCGACGCACAGGCTTCAAGGGGTAAGACCCGGCGCAGGAGGCGGAGGGCGTCGGATCGAGGGCCTCCCATGGCTCGAGGCTTGGAGGAGCCGAGCGGGGGCGTCCTCGGGGAAACGCCTGAGCCGCGGGCCCGCGGGGGGGGGCGGCGGCCACCACAGAGAAGCTCCTCCCACGGTGACCATACTGGCTGCTTTCGTTTCCTCTCGTGACAGGTGCTTGGTTGGTCTGTCCCGTCGCTGCGAGGTATGACTCGTCCTCGCGAGATTTGTCCACAGGCGGAGCCTGGCAGAGGGTTGACGTCCCGGGCTCCTCAGGAACCAGTGCCCTAAGGACTTGTGTGTGAGGTCCGCAAGAGAGGGGCTCTGGGGCTAGGCTGCCACCCTTCCCCAGCTCATCACCCAGGCTGTGACCTTTGTGGGGAAGGCCTAGGTCTTAGTTTTCTCATCTGTTTCCAGGGAGATGACCCGGAGGCAGTTGTGAGGGTGAGGTGCCTGACGCACAGTAAAGAGGCCCTAAGAGGTTCCCCTGGCGGGTGAAAAGAGGGTCCCCTGAGAGGTTCCAGTTAAGCGGGCCAACTGTTGCTGCTGCTGAAGTCAGCAGCAGAGCTGACGCCCAGGTTTACTGTGGCCTCAGGCATCTCCTCTTTGCTCCCCGGAAGCTTGCGTGTCCTTCTGGCCTCCGCCCATCTGAGCAAAGGCCTTGGTCTGGGGCCTTTGAATCCCATTGGTTTGAGAATTGGTCTCTCAACAGGGTTTTCCAGGGCTGAGAGAGGTGTTTAGACAGGTGGCAACGACCTCCTTCTTGCTTCCGTAAATTTGCAGGGGTCTCCGTGCCTCATGATGCTCCGGGGAGATACCACTAGAAGTGAGGCTCATGTCAAGGGCTTGGGTTACTCAGGCCCTCTGAACTCAAAGTTCCCTGGATCCTGGTTCTTTCTGCCTGCCTTGGTGTTTATTAAGTTGCGACTATACAGGCAACTCCTCTTTGCGGTGCAGCACAGAATCTAAGGGTGGCCTGCAAGGGCTTCCGAGGAGGCTGGGGGAGGGCCCTGTGATGCACCTTCCAGCCCCCTGGGATTCTCCCATCCGTCTAGTACTTGTGTGTAGGGAGAGAGGCCTTAGCTTTTCCCTACTTTTCAGGAAGGGACGATACGGCTTTGTGATTGGAGAGGCTTGAAATACAGAGGCGGGGCGGGGCTGCAGAGCCACAGCCATCAAAAACACACCCAGGCGAGCTGGGCATCTTTGGTAGCGTGCTGGTTATGTGTTTCATATGCTTGATGGCTTTGTTTCTCTAGGTGGCCCCCATGCTTCTGGAGGGTAGGGACCGGGCATGGCCTTGTTCTCCTCTCCACTCTGCTCAGCCTCTTGCAAGGCACCTAGCCCTTGATCTTTGGTGCCGTGGTTCTCCACCCTCTGCCAAGCACCATGCTGAGCTTTCCCACAGCTGGTGCATGGAGGGGGTGGTGGTCTGGGGTCTGTTGTCCCCCCCCCCCCGCCACCCCACAGCTGAAGGACCCTTCCCTGCAGGTGGCCTGCTGCCTGGCCCATCGCCATGCACACCCTTGTGTTCCTGAGCACACGGCAGGTGCTCCAGTGCCAGTCAGCTGCCTGCCAGGCCCTGCCCCTGCTGCCGAGAGAGCTCTTTCCCTTGCTGTTCAAAGTGGCCTTCATGGACAAGAAGACCATCGTGCTACGTGAGCTGGTGCACACGTGGCCCTTCCCGCTGCTCAGCTTCCAGCAGCTGCTGCAGGAGTGTGCCCACTGCAGCCGGGCCTTGCTGCAGGAGCGACCTAGCACAGAGAGCATGCAGGCCGTGATCCTGGGGCTGACTGCCCGGCTCCACACCCCGGAGACGGAGGCTGGCACACAGCCCCTCTGCAGGTATGGGCTCACTGGAGGGGCCCTCAGGCCTGGGGGGTGTAAAGAGGGTCCCCGAGAGGTTCCAGGCTGGTGTAAAAGCTCAGTGCAGGAACAGGCATGTTGCTCCTGTCCCAAGGTGGCTGGGAGTGGGTGTGGGCTCTGTCCCCTCATCTCCTCCTTCAGCCCACCACTGCTCCCAGGAAGCACGCACTGCGTGTGCTGGACATGACGGGCCTCCTGGACGACGGCGTGGAGCAGGACCCTGGCACAATGAGCATGTGGGACTGCACGGCAGCTGTGGCCCGCACGTGCATCGCACAGCAGCAGGGCAGGACTGCAGAGCCTGGGCTGGCCCCGGTTCCTGTGGAGGTGCGTGTGGACCTGCGGGTGAACCGGGCCTCTTATGCGTTCCTGCGGGAGGCTCTCCGCAGCAGCGTAGGCAGCCCACTGCGACTCTGCTGCCGGGACCTGCGGGCTGAGGACCTGCCCATGCGCAATACTGTGGCCCTGCTGCAGCTTCTGGATGCGGGCTGCCTGCGCCGTGTAGACCTGCGCTTCAACAACTTGGGCCTGCGCGGCCTTTCCGTCATCATCCCACACGTGGCCCGCTTCCAGCACCTGGCTAGCTTGCGGCTGCACTATGTGCACGGGGACTCGAGGCAGCCGTCTGTGGACGGCGAGGACAACTTCCGCTACTTTCTGGCCCAGATGGGTCGCTTCACCTGTCTGCGGGAACTCAGCATGGGCTCCTCTCTCCTCTCGGGGCGGCTGGACCAGTTGCTCAGGTGAGTGGGCCCTGCTCTTGCCCTGCCCCTCCCTTCACAAGACTGCCCCCTGGCCCTGCCTGTATGTGACCACTTGTGCCCCCTGCAGCACTCTGCAGAGCCCTCTGGAGAGCCTGGAGCTGGCCTTCTGTGCCCTGCTGCCTGAAGACCTGCGTTTCCTGGCACGAAGCCCACATGCTGTCCACCTCAAGAAGTTGGACCTGAGTGGCAACGATTTATCCGGCAGCCAGCTGGAACCCTTTCAGGGTCTGCTACAGGCAGCAGCAGCCACGCTACTGCACCTTGAACTGACCGAGTGCCAGCTTGCTGATAGCCAGCTGCTGGCCACACTCCCTGTGCTGACTCGTTGCACCAACCTCCGCTACCTCGGCCTTTATGGCAACCCGCTGTCCATGGCAGGCCTCAAGGAGCTCCTGCGGGACTCGGTGGCGCAGGCTGAGCTGCGCACAGTGGTGCACCCTTTCCCTGTGGACTGCTACGAAGGCCTGCCCTGGCCGCCGCCTGCTTCTGTCCTGCTGGAAGCCTCCATCAACGAGGAGAAGTTTGCCCGCGTGGAAGCCGAGTTGCACCAGCTGCTGCTGGCCTCAGGCCGTGCCCATGTGCTGTGGACTACAGACATCTATGGGCGCCTGGCTGCAGACTACTTTAGCCTGTGACCTCCAGGCTCTGGGTGAGAGGCTGTCCTGGGGTCCAGGGCTGCTGGAGGCCTGTTGCCCCTTGGATAGGCAAAGCCTTCACTGGGCCTCTGCTGGAAGCCTGACAAAAAGGCACAGTCTGATTTCTTTGCTCCCGGGAGCACCTCAAGCCTCCCATGCTTTCTGCAGCGCCCTGCACAGTTTGTCCTGCCCCTGCTCCCCCAACGGGCTGAGTATCTGTGGGCCCGGGGCTGGATTCCAGGCCTGCAAGGCCCTGCTTGGTTTGGCTGCACTTGGCTGCCCTTTGGTGTCCTGGTTCTCTCCTTGGAATGATCCTGGGGTCCGTGACCTGAGAGAGGATGTTTTCCTCTGGGCCATCCCAAGAGCAGACTGCTCTGGGGGGCTGAAGTGGGGCAGGGGCTTGCTTCAAGGAGGGCTGGGCCCCCACGCTCTCTGGGGCCGCTTATTGTTCTCACTGCCCTGATACCCAGGAGGCGGCCTGTTGGCTGGGTTTTGGGGCCAGGGGGTGTCATTAAGGTACAAACGTGCAGTGTGTTTAGAACTTAAATCTGTGGCTATTTTTTCTGTCCTAATTGGTCAAAGTGACTTGTCTTCTGCTCTGCTGTCACTCCTAGCCTGGCTGTCAGGTAACGTCTTCCGGTCTGTTGCCTCTTCCCTTCCCTAGGCTTCTGCACAGTCTGTCGCACCTTCCACCTCGCCGAGGTCCAGGCTCTTCCAGCAGGAGGCGGGGCCGGAGGTGGACGTACCGAGCTGTAGGTCGGATGTTTTGGGGAGGGGTCTGTTCCGGAGGGAGGGCCTCTGTGGGGCTGTTGGGAGCTACCTCGGACGCCCTGGGCTCGCACCCCAGGACTCCGTCCGTCCGCGGAGCTTGCCTGCCCAGGTGCTTGCGCCCCGCGCCCCCTCCCCCACACACACACGCACACACACGGCTCGCAGCACAGGGCTCGCAGCACAGTGCGCACGCAGCTTCCACCCTTTACTGACCGCGCGGGAGCATGCGCAGAGCGAGTCGCGTCGGCCAATCCGCGGCCCCGACGTCATCGGCGCGCGGCCCGCCCCTCAGCAGTGGATCTCGTAGGCGGCTGGAGGCTGCAGCGGGAGCCCCTGCGCGGGCCCGGCTGTCGTCCCTTCGCCCGCCTCCGCCGGGCCTTCGGCGAAGAGCGGCTTAGAGCGGTCGATGACGAACATCTCGTGGCCCCGCTCGTCGCGGAACTCCTCGAGCTGCGCGAAGGTGCAGGGCCCGTCCGAGTAGTCGTTGACGAAGAGCGCGCCCTCCCCCGGAGGGCCCGGCGCCTTTTTGCGCCGGCGTCGCCTGCGGCAGATCATGGTCGCCAGCAGCAGCGCCGTGAGCGCCAGGAGCGCGATGGCCGCCGCGATGGCGGTCTGCGTGGCCAGGCCCAGGGCGCGGAAGGCCATGCTGCCCGCCTCGGGCAGGGGCTCGTGGCTGACGGGGCCGGCAGCCGGGGGCGGCGCGGGCGCCAGCTGCTGCTGGCGGGACAAGTTGACCAGGAGCTGGAAGGGCACGCGGGCGGCGCCGCCGGCGTTGGAGGCCTCGCACTCGTACTTGCCGGCATGGGCGAGGGTGATGTTGGTGAGGAAGAGCATGCCGCTGCCGGTGTCGGAGGCCCCGAGCCCACCTGGGCCCGGCACCCCACCTTCTGGTTGGGCCTGGGCCCGCGGCGGCCCCCCACGAGGCTGGGCCACCTTTCTCCAGGTCACCAGGGGCTGGGGGTAGCCGGAAGCCTGGCAGGCAACCCGCAGGTCCTCACCCAGGTTGGCTGTCACCTCCAGCGGCTCCACGTGCACAGAGGGTGGGATGCAGATGAGGCTGCTGCCAGACACGTCCAGGAGATTCTGAAGTGCCAGGCGGGGGGGCTCTGCACATGTGATCTTCTTGTCCCTGAAGCTGAGCAGCCGCTGCCCCCCTTCTTTGATCCAGGTTCCTAGCCAGTGCAGGGCACAGTCACAGCGCCATGGGTTCTCTGCGGGCAGAGCAGCGGTGGGCAGGAAGTTAAGGAGTGCTTCCAGAACACATCTTGTGTGGCTAGGGTTGCTGGCCAGAGCAGGAGTCCCTTTCTTTCCTCCCAGAATGGGGGACCCCTGCCACTCCTTCTCTGACCCCAAACTCCTTAGAATGTGTTGTGTCCCCGTCCCCCAGCTCCTCTGATGTCTCTCCCTGCTACAAGTAGCTCTACTGGGGGGACACTCCTCTGTCCATGTGGACATCCCACCAGCGCTGAAACCTTGCAGGAGTTTGTTAGCCTAGTCTTCATGTGCTGTTTCCAGGAAGTGTCCCCAGTCCTGGGCTGTTTTTCCAATTTTTGCCTGCCTGCCTTCTGGCCCCAAAGTGTGGAAGCCGCTCAGCTCTGTCCAGTCTGTTTAGGGACTTTAGTAGTTTTTCGGTCTTCCTTAGGCAGGGTCTCCAAACGGTGACCCTACCAGCACCCCTATTTTTAGCAGCCTACTCTCAGGGCTATGAGTGATGGTGTGGTCCTCCCGGACGCTGACATTAGAGGTCCCTCCACAGCGGGGCCTGCTCTCTACTGCCTCCGCTGTGGACAAAGAAGATGGCTTTGCCCCTAGAAAGAGCTTACCTGTGAGGCGCAGGACCTGCAGGCTGGCCAGGGGCTGCAGGGCCTCCCGGCTGATGGTGCCCAGCTGGTTCCTGCTGAGGTCCAGCAGTGCCAGCGAGGAGAGCCCAGCCAGGGCCTGGTCCTCCAGCAACTCAATGCTGTTTTCCTGCAGGTGCAGCTCCTGCAGTCGCTGAAGCAGGGACAGTAGATTATCAGGGAAATGGGCCCTGGGGGATAGGTCCCCTTCTTACCAGGCTAGAGTGCCATGCTTTTCTCCTCTTCTGCCCAGGAAGGCAGGTGGCAGTGCAGGAGGACTTCTGCCCTTGCCCACTGCTCTCCGGCCCCCACCCCCACCCCCGCCCCGCCTCCTCACCTGCAGGTGTAGAAAGGTGAAGTCCAGCAGCTGGACCAACTGGTTACCGGCCAGGTAGAGTACGCGCAACTGGGCCAGGCCGGAGAAGGCGCCGACGCGCAAGCCCCGCAGCCGGTTGCCTGTGAGCGCCAGCTCCAGCAGGCGCGACTGCGCTCGGAAGGCGCCCGGCTCCAGGGCGCGCAGGCTGTTGTTGTGCAAGTAGAGACGGCGCAGGGAGGCGAGGGGCGCTAAGACGCCTGGCTCCAGGCGCGCAATGCTGTTGTCCTGCAGGAACAGGGTCTGTGCCGGGGAAGGGAGGGCATTTGCCCCGCTGAGGAAGTCCTCCTCTTCCCCAGGGCGCCCCATTTACCCACCGGGAAGGCTCGCACACCCGTCCCTCCACGTCACTGACACTCGAAGCCCGCAGCCCGGCAACCCACAAGGTGCCCACCTGTGTCCCAGGCGGTATTCCAGGCGGGATCACGCGCAGCCGCAGGGCGCCGCACTCCACCGTGGCGCTGTAGCAGCGGCAGGTGGCGGGGCAGCCGACAGCGCAGCGCGGGAGACACAGTAGCGACAGCAGCAGCAGTGCAGGCGCTCCTGAGTCCATCTCCCGCGGAACTGGCCGCGGGCCACGAAGCTGCAGCCTTCTCGGCAGCCTCCCTACAGTCTGGCCCCGGATGGGATGCACCTCCTGAAACACAAGTTGGCGGGCCTGTCCCTAACATTCAAGAGCAGTGAAAAGCATGGTTGGAGGCACACACTGTGTCTTTTTGAAAAGTTTTAAATCAGTGCCAGAAATGGAAAAAATGTTCATTCCCTTCCTACATAAAAAGTCATAAAGACCTGGGGCATCAGATCCCAGTTTAGAGTTTCTTATGTCCTCAGTCTGGCCACAGCCCACAGGAGGAGGGTCTGCCTCCCCGCTCCAACCCTCCTCTCCCCCCCCATTCCATCTCTGCCTGGCACTGAGGGGTTTCCTGCTCGTGTGCGTGGACGTCTGGACCACACGATGCCCTCTATGCCCAAACCAGACACTCTTTGGCTCTAGGGTGCAAGAAGCTGGTGCAAGGTATGGGCTTGCAAACACGTGGGTGAAGTTGAGGGTCAGTTACCAAAGCAAGGGCTAGAAGGGGAAGAGCAGGCTCTGAGCAGACACATCCCTGTGTCCACTGAGTGGACTCCTCACTCTGGGGACTGGCATGAAGCCTCTTAGGGCACAGAGCCCAGAGTAGAGGTCCTTTTTTTGCCCCCCCCCTCCCCAGGACAAGGTTCAAAACTCCATGCTGCTATTGTCTATTCCTGTCCTCACCTGACCTTGACCCAGTGTTTAGTCATTTGTATCCCTAGAACTCATACTGTGTCCCCCTGCCCTGGGATTGACCTGTTTTGACTTGGGGCACACAGGCACAACTGGTCTCGGAGCTGGTAGCCACAGGAAAATGAAGGCACAGCTTTGTCCAGCCTCTGCCCTGCCCTCGTGGGGGAAGGAGTGGGCAGAACAGCATAGCTAGAACTAAGGCATTTTTTCTGGGAAACTTATTAGAGAACTGGGGGATGAGACAAACAATAGGAAAGCTGGTTCAGAAGCTGTGGGCCTGTGTTCTCCGTGCTGGTCCCCAGACAGTGCATCTGTCTCTGGGGTAAGCAGGGCCCTGGAATGGCTGGGGTGTAAAAGGACCTTGGGCCACCAGCTGGTTTTCTAGCATAGTTTCCCAGGTAGGCTCCGGGAGCAGTGACCACCTGGACTAGGAAGGGATGTGTGGTGTGTTGAGATTTATACACAAGCAGCTGTGAGCGTGGAGAGAAGGCTAGTTCTGGGTACAAGGTGACCTGTGTTAAAGGTGGGGCCTGCACTGAGAAGCCAGCCAGTCTGGAGACAGGGATGATGGGGCTGAGGTTGTGTCATCACCTAGCCTCATGGCCCACCTCAGATGGTCCTTGCTCTGAACACCTGCCTGTTCACCCAGTCTCCCTGTTAGGGAGAGTGAGTCATGTGAGAAGGCGCCAACTGGGCTTGGTGGTGTTTAAATCTTGCTCTAAATGCTAACTCGAATTTAAAATCACTAGAGAGAAGTAGGCACAGCAAAAGTTTTAATGGAACAGTTTTGGCCCAGGCAGAGGCACTTCCCAGATGTCTCAGAATGTGTGAACCCCGAGAAGTTGGGGGCATTCTCTGAGCCCCTGGGATCCATCTTCTTGAGCAAAAGGGCCCCCACCAGGCTTCCAGGGGCAAGGCCTTGCAAATAGGGAAGATTCTTGGCCTCCTCATGACTCAGGGGACTGCTGTTCAACCGGACACCGGCTAGGTGCTGATTCGTGTAGATGGGCTGGCCTGGGCAGGGTTGAGGACCCAAGCAGGAAAAGCAGGGGAGGCCAGCCCAGAAATCCTTTTACCCAGCGGACAACCCCCCTAATCTGCCCAGGCAGGGGTGGAGCGTCACACACCGGACGCCTGCCACTGCCTCCAAGGGACCCATCTGTGCGGGGCGGGGGGGGGGGGGGGGGGCGGCGGCGGCGGCGGGGGGCGTTAAGGGAAGAAGCCCCACGACGCCCTCGGGCGCAATGCGAGGCCTGAGCCCGGTCCCTGGCTCTCCCAAGATGTCCCCTGCATCCCCTGCAGCGCGGTCTGTCCGGGCCGGTTCAGGACAGGGCGTGGTCTCCGCCAGGTCACACGCCGTTCTCGGTGAGCGGCGGGGACAGAGCCGGGACGGCCCCTGATCCCGCCCCCACGCCCGCTGACCTTGAGTCGGGCGCCCCCTCACCTGACGCTCTCGCGGCTTGGCTCCCCCGCCGAACCCCGGCCCACCGAGCAGCGCCGGGCGGGGGAGGGGCGGGCACCGCTCGCGCTCACGCGCTGGAGCCCCCGCGCTTCCCGCCCGCCGCCCAGGTCTGCTGTCGCGAGCGCGGGCCGAACCAGAGGACGCCGAGGACGCCCCAGGCCGGGGATGAGGGGAGGGAGCAGAGCGCGGGTGACCCCGGCCCTCCCCGCGTTGGGGCTCGGGCCGCGGCAGCACCTCGGACAGCGCCGGGTGGGGCGGGGCCGCGGAGCACCTCCGCCGCGCACGCGTACTCAGCCGGCGCGCTCTCCGGGTGGCGCTTGCGCAGCGACGCGGCCCGGGGGGTGCGGGGGCGCTGGGGGCCGCTGGGGGGCCGGAGGGCAGGCAGCCAGCAGCTCAGCGCGGCGGGGCAGCAGGCAGCAGTGGGGCCAGGTCCATAGTGAGGGCGAAACGGCAGCCCTGCCAGCGCACGTGCGAGGGCAGCTCCGGCGCGCCAGGCGCGTACTCGAAGCAGGCGCTGAGCTCGAAGGCTAGGGCTGACCGCACCAGACCCACGCCGCCCGCGCGCTCCGGCGCTGGGTGGTAGAGGCGCCCGTTAGCTGCTAGGGGTAGCAGGCGCGCCGGCTCGAAGGGTACGGTCAAGGCCTCGCCGCCGCCACAGTAGGAGAGGCGCGGGGGCTCGGGGCCCGTTGCCAGCAGGTGCGTGAAGACCACGGGCCGGTCCTCGCAGCGTAGGAAGTTGCGCTCCCTGCCGCAGGGCGAGAGGAAGGGGAAGGAGGTCTCGTAGCGGCCGCTGCGGTTGGGTCTTAGGCGAGAGAAGAAGAAGACCAGGAACTGTGGGTCTGGGGAGGAGGGTCAAAGAGTGTGACTGCTCAGCATGTCAGGCCCAGAGCCTCCAGGACCCTACTGCCCCAGGTAAGCGGCTCGCCCTGGGTCACACCAAGGGCTGGGGCCGGCTGTGGGAAGGCCAGCCAGGCCTCACTCTAGACAGAGGCTTTAGAGCACAGGGCGGCCAGTCCCCTGCAGCGGGCAGACCTGCCGGCAGGTTGGTCAGCAGGGCCCTTCAGGGCTTTCCCGGAAGGGAGAGGGAAGGTAGGGGAGGAGGACGCATCACTACCTTTGAAGCAGGTGATGAAGTTCTTCATTTTGGAGTCATCCAGGAAAAGCTGCAGACAGAGGAGCAGGCCATGGCCTTTGAGCCCTAGGTGGAAGCCGGACAGAGCTGCCCCGCCCCGGGCGAAAGGACCTGAGGTCGGGCCTGTGTCCACTTTCCTTGATGGCTGTGCACACGGTGTGCAGGGAGGCACGTGGAAGGCAAACCTGGAGGCCCTACCGACCTCCCCACGTCTACCCTGGCCTTGCTTTCTCATGCGGTTTCTCTAGGCTGGCGTGCCTTTCCCGCGCCTCTTCCTCCCTCCTTTCACGGGTCTAATGAGATGAGCCCCCTCCTCTGCGGAGGCTATATGACTTGCTTCCTCCCGTGTGTGGTGGATGCCCCCACCAGGGCTCCCAAAGCAGGCCGGGGGGCGCGGCTGGGGCTGCGGGACCTGGGGCTGCAGAGCGCTGGCGCGGCCACCTGCGGGAGGCTGGCCTCTTGGCCAAGCCCTCTGGAGCCGGGAGCCCTGGTCGTTTCAGCGCGCCGCCCCAGCTCGGCGGTCTGTTCACCTGCTTTAGAGACCCTGCCCCTCAGCCGCGCCTCCGCAGGCGCCCAGCACCCGGCGCCGCCCCTGTCACAGCCCCCCTCAGTGCCCTGCCCAGCCCACCTGGCCCTGGTGGTCCACGTAGTAAAAGTACTCGCGAGTCCGCGGCTCTGGGCTCTGACCCTGCGTGTAGGAGACTCCCTGGCCCCCGCCGTACGCCCGGGACCCTGAGGACCGTGCCCAGCCAACGGCCCAGGCCTGCAGGGCCCCTCGTGTCGCCCACATCCTCCTCCTCCGCCGGAAGCGGCCAGAGGGTCAGGCGCGGGCGGTGCTGCGCGAACGTACATCCCCCGGAGGCTGCGACCTCGGGCTTTGGGTTCCGGCGGCGGCGCGGAGCTCACTCCGTGGCCTCGCGCGCTGCCGGGAACCCGGGCGGTCTCGACGCTCCTCCTTCTCCGGGCCTTAGGGGCGCGTTGCCCTGCCTTCTGGCTGGAGAAGGGGTGGCGTGCCGGCTGCCCGACGGTGGAGTTCGGGTGGGAGACTCCGGTGCAGGCAAGGTCAGGAACTGGGACACGGGCTGGGGGCGGGGCGCTGGCTGGCACGCTGCCCTCGGAGGCTTGCTGCCCTCTTGAGGGTGAAGTACTTGCACCGTCTCCTCCCCACCCCCTAGGAAGCCAGCTCATGGGGCAATCTGAGTGTCCAGTTAGGCGCTGAACCGAGAGGTGGTGAAGAAACACAGTGCCTGGAAGCCCAGGACATTTGGGGTGGGTCAGAAAAGTACCCCCCATACCGCTCCCACCCCTGCAATCTGGCAGGGCTTTCGCGTTCAAGTAGGTTTGTTTTGAATTTTGGGGGGGGGGCTGCACCCACAGCTTGTAGAAGTTCCCAGGCCAGGCATCGAACCCACGTTAAAACAACCCGAGCCACTGCAGCGACAACGCTGGATACTCAGCCTGCTGAACCTCCAGCGAACTCCAGGTTCAAGTGTGATACTCGGGTGCCTCACACCTTGCACACCAACCTGGAGCGTCCTCCTGGGCCCATCACCTCACCCTGGAGAAGCTGTCTTGCTCTCCCCCCACCCTCCATTTTTCCTTGGCCTGGCATTCCCCCTGATGCCGACCCTGACAACTGGCCACTGACAGCTGCCCAGCCCCCAACCCAGCCGAGCCAAGCCCTGCAGCAGCAGCAACTGGAAGGAATGGGAGGCAGAGCAAGGCTGGAAAGTGTCCATATGTACTTTATTCACACAAAGTGGTGTCACCTCTCGAGTCCATGCGTCAGAGTGAGAGTCTGTGGCTGGCCCCCCCCATCCACCCCAGGCCCTGAGACCACCAGACTGCAGATGCTCCCCAAGGGGACACTGGGGCTTGGCAGGGTGTTTTTGTTTTTAATAATAAATAAAAACTCAACTCTATAAAATATATATATATATAAACGGCGGAGAAATTAAGTTTTACAACAATTGGAACTCAAAATTCCAAAATGGAAAATGTACAAACGGAGAGCCTAGTTACCCCCCCCTCCACCCCCACCCCCAGCTCTGGCCTGGAGGAAGGGCATCCCTGGTGCCCCTCTGGTCCCCCAGCTGGGGCCCCTTCCTTCCATCTCCTGCAGGTCATCTCCTATGGGGAGAGGGCAGGGTTTGGATTCTGGACAGAGGCCAAGAGGGTGGAGAAGAAAACGGAGTGATATCGACTTGTTTGCAGAGGATGGGCAAGGGCGACTCAGAAATAAATAGCATTTGGGTTAAGACTATGTCATTAGCAAATTTAGTTCTTATAGCTTTCGCTCTATTTATATCTCTATACACAGGCGGGCTGGGTTGCAGGATAGAATCTGAATTTATAGTTACACGAAGAAAAAATACTCTTGCCCCTCCCCCACCCTGCCCCAAGAATGCCTGCCCAACCCTGCCCCACACCCCAGACTGCTTTGGTTTGGGGCCCCCTTCCCACCCAGAGAGAGCACACCAGGCCCTGGACCAGCTGAGCGCTGTTGAGGTGGTGGACAGCCCAGGGCCCTGGAGCTCCCAAACTCCTGTGCCCTCATCACGCTGGAGGCCACAGGTAGCAGGGGGTGAGGGTGGCGAGGGACTGGGGAGGGCAGAAGCTGCAGACCAGGAGACCAAGGGGGAGGGGGAGGGCAGAGGGGGAGACGGGGGCGGGGGGGGGGGGCAGCCGGGCTGGGCCCAGGCCAGGGAGCCCCAGGGAGGGCGGCTTGTGCTCTCGGCCCCGGCGGGGAGGGGCAGTGTCGCTTGGCTCCAGGAAACAGAAGGCACTTTTCTTGGCGCGAACCCGCGGTGGGCGATGGGTGGGGCAGTGCCCACCGACCCCGCCACAGAGGCGGGGGTGGGGGGCCAGAGGCGCCCTTCCCGCAGCCCCTCTGCCCTGGCTGTGCCCTCAGGCAAAGGGCCTGGGTGGGGGAAATGGGGGTTCCAGGGCTGGGGCGGGCATAGGCGGAGCCTGGCATGCTGCCTCCGCGGCTGGGGCGTTCCCTCCCCCCCTCCCCGCGTGCTCGCCTGCCCGGCGCGCGCCCGGGCAGGCTCTGTCCCCACCCTCGGTCCTTCGGCGCCCACGCGCTATAGCACGCCCTCCATGAAGCTGGTGTCCAGGTGCTGGATGAGCACGCGCAGAAAGGACATCTCCTTGCGAGTGTTCTCGAAGATGACACGCGGGTCGTCCGAGCGGCAGCGCAGGCAGTTGGGCGCCATCACCATGGCCAGGTTGCTGACATCCATCTTGGTGACGGCCACGTTGGCGGGCTGCACGAACACCTGCACGGGGGGGGGGACGGGCAGGGAAGGGCGGGTCGGCCGGGCTCGGGGCGGGGGAGGGGGCCGGTGAACGGCCGGGGGCGGGGGCGGGGGGCGCCGACTACCTGGAGGAAGCGGATGAGGTAGCACAGCACCAGACGGTTGATGCGGGGCAGCGAGTGCACCACGGCCACGGCGGCCTCGGGGCTCTCGTAGTGCGCGATGCACTGCTCGTAGAACTCGTGCGGGATCAGGGGCTCCTCCAGCTCCCGGTACCACAGCTTCAGCAGCGACGCTGCGGACACAGCGGGCGGGGTGCTCGGCGGGGCAGTAAGGGACCCGCCCCACCGGCAGCAAGAGAAGCGGGCTGCGTGTTGCAGGGGCCGGGCCGGGCCGGGCCGGGGCGGGGCGGGGGGCGGAAGCAGACGGTAAGGGCCAGTGGGCAGGCCAGAGCGAGGTGTCCAGGCAGCACCCTGGGCTGAGGGAGCAGCCGCGGAGGAGGCAGGCAGGAGGGTGTTCGTGCTGGCAATGGGCTTGGGAGTGGGCCCTTCACGACGGAAAGCAGGGAACGCTGCTGAGGGGCTGGGGGCTCACCTGGGACGTGGGGATCCTCCAGGCCCGTGGGCACTTTCCACTGGTCCACTTGTAGCTTCAGGGCATTGACCTCATCAATGTCCCCAGGCACTCTGCCGAGCACAGGGCAGGTCTCAGGGAGGAGGAGCTGGGCTTGCTTAGGGCCAGGGCCGCCTGGCCCCTGCCCCGTGCCCCAAGGCCACCGCTCCTCAACCATCTCCTAGCTGCGCCCATGCGGATCCCTTCCTCAGGATGGTCCCTGAGGCCCAAACCCGAAGCCTCCTTCCCCAGCTGTCCTTCTGGGCCCGGTAGGCATC